>NC_000073.6:49418591-49651091 GCF_000001635.26 Mus musculus
CAGCCACTGTGTGTACCTGTTCTACCAAAGGATGTGAAGCCATGTCATCTAACATGGAAGATCTGCGGGACACCGCATCAGAAGTAGATCCAAGTGACACTAAGGTCCCATCCCTGGATCTCGTTGACCAGCTGTGCTGATACATGCAGCCCCTACCCCAGATGCTGGAACTGCTGGGGATTTGTACCGGTTCTATCTTTGTGGGAGTGAATTTCTCCAAAGCAGAGGTTGCAAATTCACAGAGGGCAGATGCTCCTAGCACAGCAGGAAGCAATGCCTTCAAGATTCACTGTGGCTGGCAAGGGGAGCGGCAACCTCCTCCCCACCTCTCCCAGCTCCTAGTCGGGACCCAGCCAGCTTTTTAACTAGATCGCTTTTACAGTCCTTTCACACCAGCTCATGTTCTCTGTGTGCTCCGCAAGCATCTTTCTTGCTGAGCCAACAAGAAAAAGTTTAAAGCGCTTGCTGCTTGCATCTAAAATGCTTCCAGACTCAGGGCTGCTTTGGTGCTCGCCGAATCGCACGGAAAGAGAAGGCTAAAAGCTTTATGAGTTGAGAACTCAGGCTTATCGTTGGGTCTAATGCTGGTCAGCCGAGACTCCAGTTGCTTTTAAACACGGCTCGGTGGGTTTTAACTGAAGGATACTACTAAATATGTCATCATGTATTCATCCTTCAACTTTAATTATTGGAAACAGCCTGCTTAGTTGGTTCCTGGATCAAAATTCTGATTTGAGGAGCCTTCCCCCTTACCTCTCCAGGGACGACTCCTTGACATCTGTAGACACACTACAAAGAAATCTGGCAGCTTTACTCCCAGAACCACCCAAAACGAGGTTTTGTTTAAAGGGAAAATGTGTATTTGTCTTTGGACTAACTGAAGCCTGCTGTTTTTACAGATAGAATTATGACTTTACATGTTGACTGTAGAGACAGGCTGAGCCTCGGCCTCAAAGGGATGCCACAGAGACAGGTTGTCAGGTGTTGAAGGGAAGTGTAAAGCCAGACGAGCACTGTCAGCCAGGCCTCAGGTTTGCACCACAGATGTGTTTGGTTTGAGCCGTTACAGTTTAGTTTCTTACCATTATAAACCCAATCCTGGTCTTAATGCCTCCATCCCTGGGTTATGGCAAACACTATTTCCAGCACAGTGCACATGGGAAAAATAACTCAGGGTTAAGTTATTATGCTCCATGCTGGACAGAGCCAGGGATGTTGTATTCTGCTCATATTGAGAAGTAAGAACACCTGTCTCAGAGGATAAAGAAGATGGGTCTTAGATTTCTCATCAGCAAATTCCTTCAAATTCCCTCCTTACTCAAAGGAGTCATGTTCTCAGCTTGCCACTGGGCTTTCCTGAGGTCATTGGGAGCCTTAAGTGTTCACTGTATTGCACCAAATCC
Organism: Mus musculus; assembly: GCF_000001635.26. NCBI lineage: Eukaryota > Metazoa > Chordata > Mammalia > Rodentia > Muridae > Mus > Mus musculus. The sequence goes on from NC_000073.6 coordinate 49,419,995, forward strand.
TTTGACTAGCCTTCTCCACAGACATGGTGTCTGAGTTTGTTTGGTTTCTTGTTGTTGATGTTGATGTTGCTGCTGCTGATGTTGTTGTTGTTGTTGTTGATGATCTCCTGCATGGTCACATGGGGCACTGCTATACTCCTAAGACTGACTGCATTACTCTCTTGTCTCTTGCATTTCAGACTCCCAGGTCCTACCGCAAGGGTGGCCGCTGCAGGCAGCGAGGCCAAAACTCGCGGAGGGTCAGCTGCTGCCAACAACCGTCGGAGCCAGAGCTTTAACAACTACGACAAGTCCAAACCTGTCACCTCTCCACCCCCACCCGCACCACCAAGTAACCATGAGAAAGGTGAGTCATTTTCTCTGGAGTCTTCCTGTCAGTTTGTCTCTTAGCAGACCTGTCTGGTTCCTTTGGGTGAGTTGGGGTGGGGTCAAGATCCAGCTTGCAAACAGGATGAAGAACTGTGGTTCAAACATACACATGCTTAGCAGGAAGGTTGTCGTCAATGACATTAGCACAGTGGGGAAAGCGTTGCTACATCCACAGCCAGCCAGCCAGCCAGAATAAGTTATTTGTTTGGCCGTGGCCCATAAAACACTTGGCTACAGATTAGAAATAAGATGCCATTTGAAATCTGAGAATAAATTTTCATGGATGCTATGCAGTAGAAGCGCATGTTTCTTGGGGCGTGCTTTGGGAGTCATCAGAGATGATGTGAAGGGGCGCTGGTAATGTGGACGTTCTCGCCTTTGAGTCAGCTACAGTGAAGCACTTGACTCACATCTAAGAAGCAGACAGCCTTGTTCCTAGGGTTGTGGTGATATAATGATATCTGACCGTCTGTGCCTCTGAGCGATTAGGGTGGAGAAAAAGTAAGGTAAGCGGCTTGTGGAAGACCTCCACAGAAGGTAATAAGATCAGACTTTGCTTGGACAGGCCTCTGGGACATTTGAGAAACCCTTCCTGCCCTCCCGCCAAGTAGAAATGGTAGAAACCAAAGCCAGGTCTCTCAGAAGTTTTTTCTGTGGCAGTGTGCAAGTGTCCTGGAGCTTACTGTGGATCATATCACACGCCATCCCTTTGAGCCACAGCATGCTATCCCCCAATCCCTGCAGTGGCTTAGGAACCTGGGCAGCCCTCATGTTGTGAATGAACTCGGTCCCATCCTATCTACTCCCCAAACCAGAAACACTTGGGACACAGAGGCTGAGTCCCTTGAGTGTTTAGTAATGGTTACATTTTTTCCCCCTTCAGAGTAGGGGAGAGATCTTTATTTTTATGAGGTTGACAGATTTCTCAACCAAGGTACCAGGAACTTGAAACCAGTACTAAAGTCTAATCCAGAGTATGTGGATCAGCCACATCTATGTGATCCTGCCCCTTGGTGTCTTTCACTCAAACATCAAGAGCTTTTGTTTAACGTGTGTAGCCTTTTCATCTATTAGTTTCACTTCTCGGGTGCTGGAGATCAAACCCAGAGCCTCAACGTACTAGACAAACATGTCACTGAGTCGTACCCCACACCTCTTCTTTACTTCCCCATGCCTAAGTGGCTTTCTTTATTACAATTGTGTTTGGAGGAGTTGGAGAGACAGATGTGGTTTCTGCAGAGGACTCAAGTTCCAATCCCCAGCACCCATGCTAGGCAGCACACAATCACCTGTAACTCCACGGCTTCTGATTCCCTCTTCTGGCCTCAGGACGCTTGTGCTCAGACGTACATACCCACATACAGAAATTCACATAAATAAAACAATTAAATAATATATTTTTAAAAACCATAAATGTATGCTTGGAATATAAAAGTCACATCTGTTTGCAAAATAGTACAAGAGCACATATTTTTTTAAAGTTCTTTTATATTTCTTAACAAGCACTAGTATAATCCAAACTGTGCACACCCTTCCAGAACTTTCCGCAGTACAGCCATATAAATACAACACACTTGCATATAGAAATGTTTGGGGTTTTACTTCAAATGAAAAAGCTATTTTCTTCTTAGTTTTGCTCATGTTACAACCTCATTTATTCCCCCTTTAAAAGGGTGAAACTGACATGTACCTAAAATAAAATAATATAATATAAAATAAAGGCTTGATACTTGCTACAGTCACAGAGGCAGGGAAGGGTGAAGGTTGAAATGAGACAAATTGTTTTAAGATGCTGAACTTAAAATAAATCTGGCCTACTTTATTGACATTACAGTGACTATCAATGGCCTGGTATAGTAAGAACTCCTTTGGGTTTGAGACTAAAACCGGCGGCCTCACTTTATCCTCTACGCGTGAGATCACTGAAGAACTGTAACTTACGCGACATGCTCAGCTGTCCTTGCGACTGGGCCTTGTTCACGTGAGACCTGTTCTCCTTCCTGGTGGGCCTCCTCCTCTGGGCTTTGTCAGCTGTGTCATCTCTTTGCTCTGTTCTTCTGGTCGGGAGATGGGGTTTGACGACTAGCATTCCGTCATGTCCGTGTTATACTGGGTCCATTGATTGAGAGTGTCTGTAAGCGTGTCACTTCGTGGTTGGTGACAGTCAGAGTCAGTGATTAGAAGACAGGACTGTAAGATAATCACCTGCGTTGGGCTGTACACCAGGATTCTGACATGACGTTATGAGTCTAGTAGATGGAAGGAACCTGGCACTCTAAGTCCTGTAGAGGAGAATATTGTGGTACCTCTCTTTCTTTCATTTGCTCCTGTAGAGACTGGGATGGGACTAGCATCAGGCTGGTTGTGGGAACTAAGGGGCTAAGATGCTGCTTTGCAGAGGCACATGGAGTGTAGTTCCACATGTGTGCCATAGCAGAGGTGCTTGAGTCCTGAGCACAAAGGAGTAAGAACCCATTCAGCTTTGGGGAGGAGTCCGAAGCTATTCCAACTGCTTTCCCTTAATACTAGGACGGTAGCCCAGGAAGGAGTGTGTTGCTCTAAAAAAAAAACTTCTAGTGTTGATCTGGGTGTCAATCTAAGAACAGATCTGCTGGGTTCACTTTTGCAGGCTCTGTAGTGGATCTGCCCAAGGTTGCCATAGTGATGGTTAAGCCTTGTTGGTCATTCTGGAACTGTGACCCTGGACAGAGAGAGCAGAGGATGACTGTCATTTCTGGGAAGCAGCTGCAAAAATATCGTGATCTCTGGGCTGCAATCCATTATGGTTGTGGGGTGGGGTCGGGCTGGACCAGGGGCCACTGTAGCATCTCAACTATGCTCCAGAAGGTTGTCTAGAGACAGAGCTCTGTGTGCAGATGGACCAGGCTAATCTATCAGGCTGGGTTAAACTACCACACTCAAAGTCCTCACAAGGCCCTGGAAGAGGAAAAGACCTGGCCAGCTACAAAGCCAAACTCATCCCCGGGGCTGGACTACGAATGTCTGTGGAAGACTCTGGCCTCCAGTTAAAGACAAGGCAAATACTCGGAAGAGAGATGACTACACTTGAATTCTAGCCTTGACACTTTCCAGAAGTGTGACTCTGGTTACGTGCTGCCTATAGGTAACACCTTCCGGACTTTACATGAATCCACATTCACATGTGTACATACCAACACAGAAGCCCATATACACATAGTTAAAATAATAAACTAAACTAAAAAAAAAGAGATGGGCTTCATTGTAAGGTAGGGCTCTGTGTGTGTGTGTGTGTTGTGTGTATGTGTGTGTGTATGGATCAGTGCAAATTCTTTTTTTAAAAAGCTTTATTTTTATGTTGTGTGTATGGTTATTCAGCCTGCACGTGTTCCTGTATATCACATTTGTGCAGTACCTAAGGAAGCCAGGAAAGGGAATTAGATCACCTAGGACTGGAATTAAAGGTGGTTGTGAGCTACCTTGTGGATACTGGGAATAGAGCCTGGGTTTTCTAGAAGAGCAGTCAGTGCTCTTACCTGCTAAGCTACCTCTCCAGCCCCAATGTACTAGCATCCAGCTACCCCACTGTTTTTTCCTGTACTGTGTCTACCTCTTTCTGGTCCCTTCTTCCGAGTTACCTATCATACTATCTCCCATTACCCTCTCTTCCCTTTCTTCCCCTCCATAGTCTCCTTTCTACTTTTCTGTCTCTCTCACACACACATACACCTAGATTACTGTGAAAGAGAGCTTGTTTCTCAAGGTCTGATGATGGACTATCAGTCGGTCAGCTTTCAAGGTGGCTATGCAAATATAGACCCTGGACTTCATACACTTTGCCCTTTCGATTCTGGCTTCTGAGTTTATATTTGAGATTCCTATAATCCTCAAGCTGTAAAGGTGGAAAACCCTTACTCTTCTTAGCCTTGTGTTCTTAGATGCACGTCACGAGAAACACCATTTTCTAATTGCCCTGTAACTCTCAGCGAGAATTTGATGACTTACTGTTACAGGGGTGACTATAGGTAGTGAGACCCATCCCCCCCCCTGTTCCATACCCCCCAAGTCAAGCCCAGCATGCAGCAGGAGCTCAAAAATGGGGAGCCATGAAAATTTTATATCCATTTTATCACAGCTATATTTAAATTTATTCTCAGAGCCAGCACTTGATAACTGGGTTCACTGACAGCCAGGGACTTCAAAGCCAACTTTGGTTTTGTGTTTTTTTACCTTGCCAGTCTTCAAGTCATTGTTGTATTTTATTTTAAAATGTTCTCATTCTTTCTTGTGCCAGCTGAGCTCATAGAAAACAAGGAGCTGGGGTTTGACCCCTTACTTGGGCTGCAGGTACGCAAGGTGGTGTCTATGGTAGCAGAAGGCCAGGAGTGCTTTGAGGGTTTCAGCTTTCCCTAGTCAGTTCTTTGTGCTCGTGGCTCTTAAAGAGTTTGGAGTCTCTTTCTGCCCAGGAGAGCAGACACCAGGGAGAACTATGAAAGCCTCACACTCCAGCTTTTGTCCTTAACACTAGGATTAAACAAAAGCCAACCATCAAGGGGAACAAAATTATGTCTGGTGTGTTTTCTCTGGCTGTCTTTGGGGGCCATTTTCTTATCTGCTGCAGAATTCGGGAAAGCCCTGGGGAGAGGGGGCAGGAAAGCCCTTGGGTGTGTGTAAGGCTATGAATGGTGGCGCTTGGGCTCACCCTTTCTCATGGAAACAAGACGGTTGTGTGGCCAGGTTTGCCTTTTCTGCAATATGGACGTGCTACCAAATCAGCACACCAGCTTACGGTTTCGCTGAACGCTGTCCTTGCTTTGGGGAGCAGGAAGAATGAGAAGGAGGAAAGGAAACTGAGTCGGATGAGAAGACAAAATGCGAATTTGGTTTAGTCTGTGTTGGGGTGTGAGATGAGTGCCTGTTGTGCGTGTGATCTGCAGGTCATCAGTCCAGTGCTTCTCCTGCCCCTGTTTGTCAGGCAGAGAGCATCCCATGTACATGAGTTCTATTTCATTTTAAGCTTCATTAGCAGGGGAATACACTTAGGCATCTGGGTGCTCTCTTAGTCAGGGTTACCGCAGTTTGATCTGCAAGGCTAGGTTCATTCCATTTTAATATTCTTTAAAAACATTTTTTTCCTCCTAACTTGTGTATTTGACAGTATTCATCTACATTTAAAGATAAATTTATTTTGGAGTAAATGAAATGAACTCCTCTGTGGACATGGAAGGCCTGTCTTCACGTTGCAAGAGGGGAGAGGGGCAACTGAGCTGTGAACCTCTAGTCCAGCCACAGCTGGTACTTGGTGATGGGCATCTCATGAAGGCACTTGAGCCCTTCTCTGCAGAAGACAGACTCTCTAGGGCTGAAACCAACCTATCAGATAAGATGTTCTTTAGAACACCAGCCTGGTGTGGGAGGGATACAGCCTCTAGATGCAGTACGTGAAGGGTCGCAGCAAGAATATCCGTTTTAAGGTATTGGCGAAGGTAGCCTCAATTGTTGGTAAGCCTGTCTGTGACTGTTGTGCCTGTGTGAGTGGCCATGCTGAAGGATGTTGTGCACCGGGATCCCGAGGAGCTCCTGCTGGGTTTCAGCAGTGCCTATGCCTGTTTCTGTAGCTTAGAGGCTCTTTGAGCTTTGCGGATGATAACGCAGGCTCAAGCATCAGCGTCCGTAGCCTGCCTAATTCTTTGTAAGGTGATGCAGGTCCCTCTGTGTCCTGAGCCTGTTGCCTTGACTGTGATGGGAGAATCATAGTATTTTCCAGAAATGACAACTGGGTTGCAAGGCCCTCAGCCTATAGAGACTCAGCTTGGGAAAAGCGAGGCTTTGAGAGAGAGAGAAGAAAGAAAACAAAACAAAACAAAATTCACACAACCATCTTGCTTCAGTAGCCCACGACAGTGAGCCTCTGCTGCCCTCTGCTGTCTAAGTCTTGTGCTACATCTCATCTCTGTCTAGCATTCTTTTTTCTTAATTTAACTTTAAAAAAAATTTTTTTTTTGTCTTATAAATATGGGTATTTTTGCCTATGTGTATATCTGTGTGCAGATTGCGTCCCTCGATGCTGGCACAGGCCAGAACAGGGTATCAGAGCCCTTGGAACTAAATTACAGATGGTTGTGAAATGCCTTGTGGTGCTGAGAATCAAAACTGGGTCCTCTGGAAGAGCATTCAATGCTCTTAACCATTGAACTAAGGTACCCTGTTAGAAGTGTAAAGATGCTTCGATTGTCTAGATGTTCCCGTCCAGGCATAGGTTCCCTGCTTTCTTTCCTCCACTTGGGAGGGTGACTGTAGACCCAAGAACGGCTAAGTATGTTCAGTAAGGTCCTGGTGGCCTGGAGGAAAAATTCTGTCTGTAGTAACAAGGAACTGACTGAGGGCCTGAGCTAAGCCCCTCCTCCTCTCAGCTGTCACTCACCCCCCTCCCCCAGGTGAGTAGCTAGGTGAGCTGCTGAACTAAGCCCCTCCTCCTCTTAGCTGTCACTCACTCCCCCTGAGGTGGGCATTGAGCCGTGGGATTCAAGGAGAAGGATGAATCCTAAGGAAAGAGATCTTTGCTAGCAGGAGTGGATTTTTTACTAACTGGAAAGGTTTGCTAGATTTTATTTGTTTTTCGCGGGTGACTAATTTCAAATGAGACAAAGCAGTATGGTTAACAGCCCCACTCTTGATCATACACCCTTCATGTTCCGGGACATGTCTAAGGTCATTTGTGCAAAGTCTCTTCTGTATTAAGCATCAGAATAGTCACTGATAGTCTAGAGTGTAGAGAGAGGTGCCAGGCCTTGCCCTAGTGGGACTTACAGTCTGGTGAGAGAGACAAGTAAAAAATCAACCAATAGAGTCGGTACTTACTCCTCTGCAGAAACTTAGATGCCACACATAGATGTATGCTTCTGGGCTGGGGGGCCTCAAAGGTGAGACCCACAAAATTTGCAGGGTCTCCTTTATTGTGTTTACCCATTTGCTCACACAATAGTTGGGATGTTTTAGAACATGGGCATTGAAAAGAACAAACACACACACACACAAGTTAATAAAACAGAGAAACAACTCTTGGATCCCCATTAAAAAATAAATATAAAGGGCTTTTGTTTCTGTTTTCTCCCAGCTGGATGGATAAATCTTTTGGGAGGGGAGGTCTCTGGCCCCCAGAGGTGTTCAGGCAGTCAGATCAGCCCTGTTCTGGCTGCCACATGTTAGGTTTCAGCAGACAGCCTTGGTGATGTTTGTAAACCTCTGAACTGATTTTCTCAGATAAAGGAGGGAGACTGTGATTTATGCAGGTTCTGGAAGTGCTTCTGTGATTTGGATAAAGTTACTGGTAAACCCCATAATATGTGACCTTTCCTTAAGCCCCACCTCCTGTAAAGGCATCCATCCATCCATCCATCCATCCATCCATCCATCCCAAATGTACTCTATCCTCAGCGGCGTTACTTACACTCTAGAACTCGGTTCTGTTTCAAGGAAGGAAGGACAGTTGGGAGGGAAGAAAAGCGTGCAAAGGTACCCTCGGTGACATTTGCATTGACTCTCCCCACTCCCCCTCCCCGTGTACTTGGGATGATGTCTCTCACAAGTTCAGCTAAGTTGTGAACTGGTTAAGTCTTGCTCTGCAGTCCTCCTTATGGCCGCAGAGTACTCAAAGGCCTGTTTCGCATGCTTCCTGTAGGGGGCACCACTCATCAAGCAAAACCCAGCCTGCTGTGAGAGCAAGTCATTTTAGGCCTTATATCGAAGAAACCTGTCTCTGCTTTGAAGGTTTCTAGCCCTGGTGATGACCTTATTCTGTCTGTCAATCATGTGTTAGGCATGCTGGGCTCAGACACAGGCTTTCTTATGGGCCAGGATGGCTTTGTATTGTGTTAAGTCCATCTGCTCCACAATCAAACCAAGGGCATATGGGCAGCAGGGGTGGGAGTGGCTTGTCCACACTAAACATGTATCCTAGGACGGGAATTCTCACCCATGTTATCCCATTGATCCCGTAGTCAAATCCAAGACATTTCATCTCCGTTCCTCCAACAGAAGTGTGTTTTCTTTCTGCAAACACCTTCACAGCCTCAGAAGTTACAGGGGACTTGTGGGAGCTAGCTTCCCTCTGGACGTCTCAGCCTTGAGCTTGGCAGAACACGCTTGTTAGTCACAAGCCCTGAAAAGTGATATTTTCACATAATAGCTGTGTGCTATTTCCCACGAGCTTTCGGGTTGGCCAGATATTTCTACGGAGGTGTCCCATGTGTGTGAAAATGTGTCTGGGGTCATCTAGAACAGCCATTGCCAAGATGACCCGGTGATCCCTGCATGATCTTTCTGCCAGCGGCTCCTTTCTGACTGTTTTTATGGTGTTCAGATGAGTTCTGGGATAAATGGTTGGGATGTATAAGGCCCACTGGGACCTAACCTCTGAAAGGGACATCATGGCTTGTCTTCTTATGCTGGCTTGCCCACATTGATGAGGGTAGCTTCTGAGCCATGCTGAGGAGGAGGGCGTGCGACCGAGAGAGTGAAGACTGGGAACTATCTTCCTAATCCAACACAACAAATAAGCCAGACACAAGTCAGTAGGCACTGATTTCACTTGTCAAGATGAATGCGCTCAGCTCCTAATGCAGGATTTCCAACAACTCTGGGAGAGAGGCAGAACTAAGAGGCCAGAGTGTCCTCGGTTACTACCATTGACCCATAGGCTGCTGCATGGCAGAAGCATCAGCCAATGAGAAGGCACAGAGGCGTGACCATAGGCTGCTGCATGGCAGAAGCATCAGCCAATGAGAAGGCACAGAGGTGTGACCATAGACCCATAGGCTGCTGCATGGTAGAAGCCTCAGCCAATGAGAAGACACAGAGGCGTGTGCTGAAAGTGGCACTCTGCTTCTGCCTGTTTGGCAGACATGATCCTTGGCCTCCATATCCCCCATATCCCTGCTGTCTCTCACATAGTAGCTGGCAGGTGATCATCCGTCTTGGTTTCACAACCCCCTAGGGATGGGTCCCAGCATCTCTACATAAAGGCAGCATGATTTTGCGACATCAAACACTCTGAACTTCAAGTACCTTTGCCTTGCAATGAACACGAGAAGAGAACCAGCTCTGAGCATATATTTGCTCAAATCAGTAAAAATCAAGTGCACAGGAGTCAAAAGGGAACCAGGGTGGGGGGAGGGGCAAAGAAACCACAGCAGCTAAGCTGAAAACCCCAGGCCTTTACTCTCATCTTCTTGCCTTTGGCCCAAAATCTGAAGCTGTCTCAGACTTTCAGGCTCTGCCTCAGCCATCCTGACTAAACCAGAGTAAAGGATATTTTTAAGAGCAGGGGTGTAGAGGCTAGAGAGATGGCTTAGCAGTTAAGAGCTAATGCTGCTCTTTCAAGAGACCAAAGTTCAAATCCCGTACCCATGTCAGGCAGCTTCTAACTTCTGAAACTACTCCACCTTCCAGGGGATTGTTATCCCAGGCACATACCTATATGCCAATATATAATTAAAAAAAAAAACTTTAGAAATAAAATAGGGATCTAGAAACAGAATGGCCTGTCCCCAGAGGACATTCCTGGCAAATGGACTCCTGCCACCACTCGATAATTTTGCTTGTGGAATCTCAGAAATGCAATTTATTGATTGTTGAAATCTCCCAATAACAGTTTGCCATGAAGGGGGAATTTGAGATGAAAATATTGATTGAGAAAAGCAAGCAAGAGAGGCACATGTATTTGGTTCATCCTCTTCCCCTCCCTCTACTCTCCCCCTCCCCCAATTCGCTGTGTGTGCATGTGTGTGTGTGTGTGTGTGTGTGTGTGTGTGTGTGTGCGCGCGCGTGTGTGAAATAGCTAAAACAGATGTGTAAAGAAGATGCTTTCTGTGGAGTTTTAAGTTAGAAGGACTTCACTAAGAATGGTTACAGGTGATAATTGTTCTGCCTTGCTTTAGAACAAAGGGTTCTTTGGTTAGCAGATGATCTTTCTTCAAGTGTAATTTTATTTATTTATTTTTCCTCTGATTTTTCTCATCACTCCCAAATGCCGGTCCTCTGATCATCCTAACAAGCCCAGACCCACAATTTGGAAAGCCCTTCTGGGTTGTTCCTGGGAGTTGGTGACCGGATTTGAGTAGATGAAAGGCACCAGAGATAAACTGATTACCCTGTGCATGGAAAGGGGTGGGAGCAGCCTGAACCTGGGGTCTCTACTGAGAGGCTCTGGCCTCGGTGTGTTGTTCAACAGGCAACAGAGATGTCCGCTGCTTACTGTACACTGATCAGAACAGTTTGGTCTTATTAGAGAGGCCCTGGATCACCTTCTGGCATGAAACCCATCAAACAGCCAAGGTGCAGGCCAGCTTCCTTGAAGTGTCCAAAACCCATCAAACAGCCAAGGTGCAGGCCAGCTTCCTTGAAGTGTCTCCAGGCGCTTTGGCACACTTGCTTTTTGAATGGCTTAGCTAAGCAGAGAGCTTCGGGGCCTGTGGTGAGGCTGGGGCAGCACGGAAACTCGCAGCTCACCCCTCCCTCCTTGTCTTGAAACCTGCCTTGTGCCCCTTCTCCATCTGTGCATGTGCTCTTCGGTACCAGGAGGGAGCGGTGTTACCCTGGAAAAGCAGTGCTCTCAGACAGCCAGTGTCTGGAATCTGCAGATGCCCCTGTGCCCTCTGCTAGCCCTGCCAAGCAGAACTTTTGGCAGAGGTGCACATGGTCTGACATACTTGCCACCAGCTGTCCCTGAAATAGGGTAAGAGATTGCATGGGGTGTGCACACGTGTGGAAGACAGAAAAGGGTGTCGGCCGTGGCTCTGTCTCCCTCTGCCTTATGCTGTTAGAGCAGCTTTTCACTGAACCTAGAGCTAGGCTGGTAGCCAGCAAATCCTCCAGTCTCTTATGACTCTGGCTCCCCTATCCCAGTGCTGGGACTGCAGGTGCAGGTGTAGCCATGCCCAACTTTTTACGTGAGCTCTAGGGATTTGAACTCAGATCCTCAGGCTTTTAGAATAAGCACTCTTTGCCACTGAGCCATTTTTCCAGCCCCAAGAAGCTGGGTTGTTTTTTTTTAATCATTAATCTTTTTTTTTTCTTTTTTTTTGGTTTTTCGAGACAGGGTTTCTCTTTATAGCCCTGGCTATCCTGGAACTCACTCTGTAGACCAGGCTGGCCTCGAACTCAGAAATCCGCCTGCCTCTGCCTCCCGAGTGCTGGGATTAAAGGCGTGCGCCACCATGCCCGGCTCATTATTCTTTTAATTGCATTTATTTATTTGTGTGTTTCAGGATGTGGTATGTGAGGGTCAGGGGTGTATGCATGCTACAGCACACATGTGGAGGTCAGAGGTCAAACTTGCAGGAGTCAGTTCCCTCCTTCCATCATGCAGGTCCCAGGAATTGAACTCAAGTCTTCAGATGGCAACTACTGTATAAATTCACAATGTGTTAATTTCTTCAATGACCATGTAGGGCTGGCGCTTCCAGTGTTGACCAGCACAGCTCCAGCTAATAGTTTGGTGGGCAGTTAGAAAGTGTGCCTCTGAAGTCTGTCATTTGAAATGGCTTTTAATGGCACTAGAGATTTGGCTCAGTGGTTAAGGGCACTTGTTGCTCTTAGAGAAAACCCGAGTTTGGTTCCCAGCACCAACATGGTGGCTCATAATCATTTGTAACTCCAACTCCAGTTCCAGGGACTACACTTGCAACTTGGCTTTCTAGCTGGGCAATTATTTGATTAACATCTGGATCCAGCCTCCAGCCCATGACAGCTAATGGAAGAGGCCAGCCAAAATCATAAATGTATGTAAGACACTGTGTGGTTTGGGAGTGGGGGTTGAAACTTCTCTGTGCAGTTCTCAAGGGTGAACTTTATTGATGACACCCTCACACTCAGCGTTGAGAGTCCCAGCATCCAGAGTCGTCTAGTGCTGAGAGTAAATGTTTAGTAATTGTGTACTGAATGCAGGCATGGATGAATAAGTGCAAAGATGAAAACTTGGTTTTTTTAGGCTCATGTTTTATGAAATGCCCAGAAGAGGTGAGTCCCTGGAGACAGAACATGACTTCGCTGAGGCTGGGTCACGACCTTGCTGAGGCTGGGTCACGACCTTGCTGAGGCTGGGTCACGACCTTGCTGAGGCTGGGTCACGACCTTGCTGAGGCTGGGTCACGACCTTGCTGAGGCTGGGTCACGACCTTGCTGAGGCTGGGTCACGACCTTGCTGAGGCTGGGTCACGACCTTGCTGAGGCTGGGTCACGACCTTGCTGAGGCTGGGTCAGGGAGCAGAGAGGGATTTCAAGGGGCTGTGGACTTTCTTTGTGCTTTGATAAAGATGTTTGCAAACGAACCTGTGGTGCTGTACACTGTTCTGTGTGAACATACCCTTTAGATATGTGACTTTTGTTATGGTGGCGAGTCCCACCTCATAGTGCGGTTTGAGGACAGACAGCTTCTTGTTCTGAGTGTAGCAAAGCAGGCCTACTGACCCAGTTCTCCTTCCCTGTGGGCTTGCTGTCCAAGCGCCTCCCCTGCGCTAGCTCTCAGTTTCCCTATGTTGAAGACGGTTGCTTTGGCCTCAAGGACGGCAAAGGTTTTTTTGATCTTCTTTCCCTGTATCTTTTTAACTTTAACTCAATTCTGAAGGAATAGTATCCCGAGTGTAATATACCAGACACATAGATGGACACGTTTGTGTCTTCCACGGTGTTCGTTAGAATTTATCAAATAGCCATAAACTCATACTGTTTAGTGGTTTCAGTGACAGCTGTTTATGGCCATGGTCCCTTATCGTCTCAATTCACCCCAATAATCTTACAGGGTGGCTCCCTTTCTATCCCCAGGAGTTCATCGTCTATCAGTATGTCAGTCTGTGCTGGGTGGATGGTACCTATCAAAAGGTTCAGGTTCTAGGTGCCCTCAGGGTTTGCAGTCATCCTCATCCCTCAAAATGGAGGCAAAGGACACTTGTAAAATGGAGTCTCCTAGGGCAATGTACAGCCTGAGAAGCCGTTGTTTTATACAAGATGGAGTAGCTTAGAGTAGAGCATGGTTTCCGGAGTAGGAAAACATTCCCTCCCAGTCACAGATGGTCCAGCAACAGGTGGAACTCTGAGCAGGTAGCTGACATTCCCTCAAAATTCACAGCATCGAGAGCTGACCCAGGCATGAGCAAGGGCCAAGGCGCTGTTCTTTGGCCCTCCATCCAGAGAGGCACAAAGCCTAGCTTTCAGCAGCCAGGGGAGCTGATGCATAGAGCCCACCCTCTCTGTCCTCGGGCAGCAGAGTTCTGGGGTCATCGGGAGGTTCCTGGCTGTTGAACAGCACATGGCTTTCTGTGGTTTGCGGTTGAGGGTCCTGTGGGTTTTCTCTTGGAAAACACGTTTCTTTAGGAATAGCTTTGAGCTGGTCTTTTTCTTCTCTCACTTCTTTTTGAAGATGAAAGAATGCAAAGTGGGGACTTCAAGGAAGCAATCCTCCTCCCACAACTCTTCCTCCTGCCCTGCTCTTCCTCCCTCCTTGTCCTCCTGCCCCCTGCTTGCTCTCCTGTCCTCTCCCCTTCCTCCGGCTCCTCCTCTTCTTCCTTCTCCTTTTCTCCTCTACATTGCTCTCCCTTCCCTCTCTCCTTCCTCTTCCCTCTCTGCTCATTCTCTTCCTTTCCTTCTTGCTCATCTTCCCCTCCCCCTCCATTTTTTTCCTTTTCCCTGTGGTGGTTCAAATAGGAATGGCCCCCATGGACTCATGTGTTTCATGGGGAGTGGCACCATTAGGAGGTATGGCACCATTAGGAGGAAATGTGTCACTGTCAGGGTAGGCTTTGAGGTTTCTCATGCCTAAGCTTTGCCTAGTGTGCAATCAGAGCCTCCTCCTGGCTGTCTGCAGAAGATAGTCTCCTCTTGACTGCCTGTGGATCCAGATGTAGAACTCTCAGCTCCTTCTCCAGCATGCTGCCATGCTTCCCACCATATGATAATGGACTGAACCTCTGAATCTATAGGCCAGCCCCAATTAAATGTCTTCCATTATAAGAATTGCTTTGGTTATGGTGTCTCTTTACAGCAATAAAACCCTAAGACACTTCGTGTCTCTGTTCTCTTCCTCCTTCTCTTCTTTCTTCCTGCCTCCCCACTGCCTAGCCATGAAACAACAGTACATGTCTCATAAATAGCTTGAGGTCCTGCTTTCAAGGTTGTGGACTGGACACAGGGCAGCTATGACAGTAACAGAGGCTGTCCTCATTACTGAGTCAGTCTTAGGTGCCTGGGAGGGATGCTTTTGGCCTCACTGTATCCATCCTGTCCATACCAGCAAGTACCAGTTATATCCTCTGCTTTAAAGACAAGCTCAAGGTCAGAGTGGTTGAACCATCTACCTAATCATATGACTGGCAAGGCCTGGAGTTGAGATCTGAACAAGGCTTTCTGTGCTTGCAAGCCAGTTTTTAATATAAAATGTACATGGGTATTTAGCCTGCATGCTTAGTGCCTGTAAAGGCCAGAAGAAGACATTGGATACCCTGGGTCTGGAGTTACATACAGTTGTGAGCCACCATATGAATGCTGAGAATCAAACCTAAATCCTTAGGTAGAACTGTTAACCCATGAGATATCTTTCCATCCCCCTATTGAGCCAGTTTGAACAAGATGTGTTAGTTGAAGAAAGATAATGTCAGAGACTATCCAAGTTGATGGAGCGGCAACTGATAAGAAAACTACAAATGTTGGGTGGTGGCCCTAACAGTCCGGCCAGACATTCAAGGAAAGGAAAGTGAGGGTGGGAACTGGGGTTGGGGTGGGGGAGCCACATTCGTGCAGCCTGGGAGCTTACAACTATAGATCTTCCTGCATCTCCCAAAGGTCAGGGTTACGGGGTGCCATCCCCGTGTCTACTTGTTTTCTAATCAATGTGATTTTAGAAAACAAATACCAACTCTAGGGGGCAGAATTCCTTTGTTTAGGGGTCTGAGGGGGCACTTTGTTGTGTGTGTGTGTGTGTGTGTGTGTGTGTGTGTGTGTGTGTGTGTGTGTTAGTAGGAATTGATTTTAGCTCCTTGTACATGCTACATCCCAGCCCAAGATCATCCGAGTTCATTGTAAGATCGCCATTTGTTCTACCATCACATGCTCTTTTATCCTGAAGTAACATGCAATCCTGGTCTCTGGATTCTATAACTTCATTTTGTCAACATGTATGTATGTATGTATGTATGTATGTATGTATGTATGTATAATCTTGATTTCCTTAAAGGCAAGGTAAGGGATCAGGAAAGATTTGTAAGCTGAAGACAATTGCCACCCTCTCTTGGTTGTAAGGTTCCCAACTTGCCAGTGTGTGCCCAGTGCTGTGCTTATTATGTGTCTAGCAATGCCCATGAAGTATAGATGACAGGGTATTCCGATCCTGTGCTTGCAGCATGGAGACAGCATACTGCGCTGAGCCTAGTAGCTCTGCTCCAGTGAACATGAGGTCTGGTTAGAGACCAGAGAACTCTATGAGGAATATCATTATTGAGTTCTGTATGGAGCATCCTGTCTAACTCTAAAGGAGTCCAAACATCACCCTGGAAGAAGTGAGGTCAGAACTAAAAGGAGAATTAACTAGGAAGAAGTTGAGAGAATATATCAAAGCTCTCAGGCCAGATGGGAGGAAATAGAAGTCCTTTGGAGATGTGTGAACAAGGCACAATGGCTGACTGAACCATAGCTGCTGGCTCTGGACTCTTGGGTTCTGTGAGGCTGAGAGCTTGCCTGTCCTTTTGGAAGAACCGGGAGGACAGGTGTTGAAGGGGGATTCTGTGGCTCCCTCGTGGTTCACCTTGGCGCATTGCCGAGACCTCTTGATGATTTCCGACCCTGTCGTGGACAGCGGAGGATATGGTGGCCCTCACAGACCGCTCAGGGATGAGATGCCTGTAGTTCAGCAGGGGTAGAAACACTGGCTGCCTCCCACCAGAAGGGATGGTGCTCCCTGCTCCAGTGTGGTGACAAAACCCTGGGCTGGCTAGATCCCAGGAAGTCCCCAGGAGTCTCATCAAGGCAGGTGTCCTGAACAGAGCTTCCACTGTCACTGAAGTGATTCTGACAGGGGGTGGGTGGGTGGGAGGGCGTCACTCGGGAGCTCCATGGGTGCTCGCATTGTACCCTGGGATCTGTTAGTTCCTCAGTTCTCTCCCGCTAGGTAAAGATCAGCAAACTGTCGAAAGTGAGGTGCGCTTTGGACCAGTGTTTCTGAAATAGGAAAGAAATAAGCCTGGAATTTATGTCTGGAATCTTAGGGATGCATCTGTCTCTTCCCTCCCAGAGTCAGTGTGTGTGTTGGGGTGCGGGGAGAGATGGGTGACCCTTGTGTGCTTCTGAATAGCTTGGAAAAGACTGCCTGCTTTCAAACAGCCACGGCTTTGAGCAAATATTTACATTCCACTTAAATACAATTGGACTTTAAAAATCTGTGCTGCTTAGGACTAAAACATTTCATGACTGAAAGAGAGAGACTTTTAAATGGAGTATGTTAGGACGCCTGACTCCCTCTTTTCACTTCCAGGAGGCCTGCTCTCTTCTGATCCGTATGTCCTCGTACCCTGGTGCAGATGTGCTTTAAATGAGTGTTTCCATCAATGGATATACAAATGAGTATATTCCAATGACCGTCATCGTGAAAACACCCCTTTAGTTTAACTGAAGATTTACACGCACACACACACCCTTGGGAACATGTTCTTGTGGGCTTGGAAAAAGAAGGTCACTAGGAGGGGACAACAGAAAGCATGGACAGTGAATGTTGCAGCATCTGGGGAGATGGCTCAGGGTAAGACCCTTGCTGTACAAGCATGAGCCCCTCCCTGAGTTTGAATCTCCAGTACCCAAGTAAAAAAGCTGGCATGGCCATACTCTAGAAAGTCTGGTGTTATGGGAGGCAGAGGCAGTATTGCTAGGACTTGCTGGTGCCAGCCTAGCTCCTGGCACAATGAGACACCCTACCTTACTTTATGAGAATAAGACAGAGTGATAACTGTGTGGCACTGAACATCTTCACCTGATCCATATTTATGCATTTCCAAGCTCTGTAAATGGATCTATATATATATATTATATGAATATATACATGCATGTACGAATATACATGCATATGTGTATATATGTATATATTATACATGTTATATAAGATATTATATGTATACAATACAAATTATATAATGTATAATATAAATTATGATTATATTATACATCATAATTAGTTTCATATATTCTATATAATATATTATATATGTTATATAAGATATTATACGAATTATGTAATATTACATAACAAAAAGAAGCAGACTTCTTCCTGTGTGTGGGGTTGTTGAGTAGACAGACACATGGTACATGGACATACATGCAGACAAAGCACTCATACTCATAATGTATATAATACATATGAAACTAATTATGATTTTATAATTAAAATACGCTAATAAAAACATAAAACTATTTTTAAATGTCCCAGGGACCCACACTGCTCCTAGTCCCTTCTGTGCCCCGTCAAACACCCTGCAAGGGCCCACACTTCATACACCCGGTACATTCAACCACACACTTACTTCCATGAGAGGGGAACTTACTGGCAACCCAGAGAAAAACTAGATTCAACAGACCTTCGGCGCAGTTTTACTCAAGGCGAGGGCAGGCCGTGTAATCTGAGTTGTCCAAGGGAGCGCGTGCATTCCTGGCTGCCGTTTGAAGAGTCTCCTCCTAAGCAGATCCCCGCCGGGTTTATTTGGTTTAGCTCCCACTCTGGGAAGCAGGCTTCTTTCTGTGCGTGGGGTTGTCGAGAGAGCAGCTCCTCCAGGATGCTGGCTGGACAGCTGCAGAATAGCTAGCATTTTTCTTTCCCCACCTCTGTATTGACAGCAGGTTTGAATCACTGGGGCCCTGTTTTATGTAACAGATCCAGGCCAGGAATCACTTGAAAAACATTTAGGATGCCTAATTGGATCTTGTTTTCAATGAAAGGGAGGCATTGCCTGGTACATTGTGTATTTTTGTGTTTGAGGCTTTATTAAGAACATAGAAAGGCCTCAATTTTCTGCCTTTCCTGTTTCCTGTTGATTTTTTTTTTTTAAAGAGGTGGGGGGTGCCTTCCCCAGTCAGGAATATCCCAGCAGCCCGCCACTTCCAACCACATCCTGGCACTTTCTCTTATAGAAACCTGTGGATGAATAAGCGTGGTTGTATCTCTTTTATAAAGGCAGACAGTGGGCCTGGTTTGACTTCCTGACTTCTTGAGGAATGGGCTACATGTATGCGAGGCTAGTATTAATTACAAATGGCACTGCCCTGTGATGAGCAGAGAAGAGAGGGCAAGCGTATGCCTCAGCCGGGACCATCACTAGGAGAGTGGTTAAGAGCCGGAAGAGGACGGTGACGTGTTGAGGGCGAGTCCCAGCTGTGCGAGCAGCAGCTGCTCTGACCTGCCACCGAGACACCTAGGTACTTGACAGGACCTGCCTGACCTCTGGAGAGCTGATGGAACAGTCTGGAAGGATGCTACAGGCTGCTTCCTCATCTTGCCAATGTGGAGGTTGTCTGTATTCTACCCTACCACCCTGAACAGGGAAGCTGACCTCCTAGAGTTCTGCAAAGTATTGACTCGCAGAGAGCATCTTGTCCTACGACAGCGTGTGGTTTATGTTTCCCTCCTTGTGTCTTCTCTCGCCGCCGTGTGTGTCACGTAGTGGCCGTTCCCTGGGGTCTGAGCAGCTGGCCCACATGGCTTGTCAAGGAGTTCCTCCAGCAGAGGTGACTCCCCCACCTAATCTCCTCACCCTCTTTCCAGAAACGGCTCTGGTCCTCTTCTTACCCCATGTCCCCCTCACTTCATAGCTTTGTCCCATGGGTCTGTTAGTTTTTACAAGTGACAGTGAGCCTGAGATATGTCACCTCCACATTGGACAGAGCTGGGCTTGCATTCTCCAGTTGTGTGATAACAAGGATTCAACAGCCCTCCTCCAGAAGACTCACTCCACAGTGCCCTCTGCAGGAGGAGAATGGCATGGTCAGGCCAGACTGCCCTAGTGTGGGACTGGTGCCAGGGTATCTTTCTCACCTTCATTTTCCCTTTTAATTCCCAAGTTGGGAGGATAAAAGGGCTGATAGGTCCCTGTCACTCCTTTAGGCACAGAGAGTTCAGCCACTTCGCTGGAACTAGAGGACTGTCAACCAAGATTGACTGAGTCAAGGGTCGGTTGGATATTATTTGGAACCATCTGCGTCTCCCTGGCTACTGAGGCACATTTAGGAAAGTATGAGAGAGCCAAGTCTACTAGCTCCCCCCCCCCCCGCCCCCGAGGATACTGGAAGTTCATATTGTAAGGTTTCCTCATTGTGGAAATAAATTCAGTCCGTGCAGCTGAATGAAAGGCGTGTGCTTGGTACTTGGGGACGAACGTTCCACTTGAGTAATACGTCCCATTTTTCATTATGCTTGGATGGAACAGAGAGACCCCTGGAATCCCTGGTTGTGATTAGTGTCGGGAATACGTTTGGCTGACCGATTCTTACCCTGATTAAGTACAGAATCTGTATATTTTGTTCTTGTGCATCTGATTTTCTTTTTACTGCTTTATGAAGAATAGATTCCCCAAAACTTCATGAAGGAGACAGAAAGTTACTGTTAATAGCTTAGATGAGTTTTTGATCCTCACTCATTCCCAAACTGAGGTCGCTCTGTCTGTGGTCACACCTGCGTACGTCAGCATTCTACCACTGAGTCAGGATGCCCGAGGTGAGCAAGAGGAAGGAAGAGTGGTTTGAGATGCTGGACGTGGGGATTTCAGTTCCCGGTCATTATTGTCCTCGGACCCAGGAAAGGCAGAGTAGAATGGTGGAGAGGGTGCATTGTCTCCCAGGACCCAGCAGACAGAGGTAGGGGAATGCAGGGCCAAGACAAAGCCATGGTGACCCACTCCCTTTGACCAGGTTCCAACTGCTCAGTCTCTGTGTCTGTCACTTTGCTGAGAGCTGAGCCCGGTGAAGGTTTAAACTATAGATTCATTGTTCTGAGCCTCAGCACCTGGAACAAAAGAAGATTGAGAATTAAAAGGCACAAGCCTAGGATGGGATGGCCTGGGATGGGATTGGGCGACGGCAAGGAACAAGCACCGTGCCCGTGATTGCCCTAGGATTCCAAGGGCAGACGGCCAAATTACCTGGAGCTGCAATCGTATCCCTGGTTGCCTAAAATCCAGAATCCATCAGTTGGGTTGGCAAAGCCCCTCTAGAACAGCATGCAAGAAGCTCAGTTACATGTAAAGTCTGGAAAGCTACAGCCCGGTCTGAGATTGGATCTCCAGGTTTCCCCGCTGTGGCTAGAAGCTCTATTCATCGTTGCGCACCCTCATTCTTGGAGAAAGGTTTTGAGATTCTCACCAGAACAAACCAGATGCTGCCAAGAGTGACTGAGTCATCACACCAGACAGTGAGCTGTGCACTACCTGAGCCGCCTCCAGCAAGCCTGGTAAGGTGGCCCAAGCGTGTGGGTGCTGGCTGAGAGGAGGAACAAAGAGAGGCTTGTCGGGCATCTGTAGTTAGCCCTGGATGCACAATGGTACTGACGACTGAAGAGAGGATCTAGGATGCCTCCTGGCCTTGCTCAGCTTATAACTGACAGTAATGGCACTGAAACAGGATATAACTCCACTCTGCTAATGTCAAGAAAGCTTGACACTGATGGAGGGTGAAGGTGTGTGTATGTGTGTGTGTGTACATTCACATGTATGTATGTATGTATATGTGTGTGTTTCATGCATGTGTGTATGTATGTGTGTGTGCATGCATATATATGTATGTATGTGTGCGTGCATGTGTGTGTTTGTATGTTTGCATGCATGTGTGTATATGTGCGTGTGTGTGTGTGTATGTGCGTGTGTGTGTGTGTGTGTGTATGTGTGTGTTCCTGCGTATACAGAAGTATTTCCATTCTGCAACACCGTTTTGCTCACTGTGAGAAGGCAGAGAGCTGTGCTCACTGTTGCTGGTGAGGGGAGTCTGCTAAGAAGAGCATTGACTTCAGGGTTCGGGTTCTTACCCAGTTCTTACTCAGCCTCATACCAGCTAGGACTTAAGGCAAGGTGCTTATATTGAAGCTGCAGCCAACTCATTTCGTAAGGTACTTGTATGAAATAATGAGTTGTCTTGTTGTTTGTTTTATTTGTGTGTGCATGTACATGTATGTAGAGGCCAGGGTTCAGAGGCCAGAGGTCAGTCTCCGGTTTTGTCCTCAAGTAGTTCACCTTGTTTGTTTTGAGGGTCTCTCAATGGCCTGGTTCTTACCAGTTCATCTCGGCTGGCTGGCCAGTGAGCCTTTGAGAGTTCTTGTGTTCTTTCCCAGGGCTGGGGTTATAGGTGAACACACAATGCCTGCCTCTTTTTCATGTGGGTATTAAATTTAGGTTCTCCTTGCCTATAGATCAAAGATTGTACTGACTAAGCCATCTTCCCAGCTGAGAATTCATGATTTTAGGTGAATTCGTGAAGTGAAATTATTTAAGAACTTAGCGAAGTATTGGGCACTCCAGTGGTAGTCATCGGGGCTTTTAACGTATGAGCAAGCAGGAGCTGCACCAGGTGAAGTCACTCAAGATGACTTCTAAGCTGGAAAGCTGGACTTAGGCCCACCTGGTGAGTGCTGTGCGGCCTGGGTACCATGGAGTAGAAAAAGATGCTCCCAAAAGACACCTCAGCCTTACAGAGTCACCAAGTGAGTACTTTACTTCAAACACCTATTCCACTGCCAGCTTGGGGGGGGAAGTGCGGTGCGAGGGGGTGGGGGGCAGGCCCACTGCAGAAACCAGAGCAGACACCTGGAGGAATCACATCCTGCCTGACTCGGAGTCAAGCCGGAGTCAAGTCGCTGAGCAGCGTCTGGGGGTGTTTTCTACCACCACAGATGCTTTCTTTTCTAAAAAAGAAATCTGTTTTTTCATTAAGAAGACAACTGTCAGGAAAAGGGCTCAGAAGTCTGGCAGCGCTGTGTGGATCAGTGACATTCATGAAGCCCTGAGATTATTTGATCTATCCGATACCAAGTGTCTGCATACTTGGCAGAATGAGGATAAATGACTGCTTTTTTTCTCTGGCTCCTGCACATTTGGTCTAACGTGATCACAGATAGTGAATAATGGTCCAATTCAGCGCTTGCTTTCTGCATGACACCCCCCTGAGGAATACAATTTGCTAGTTCTTTGGTTGGCTTCTGAGTTTGATTGACAGGAAAAAAAATAATAACATCAGAGAGATTACATCTTGCCAGCATCCTAAATTCTGAAGAACAAAAACCATACTTAAATTATTACGAAACTGTTTGACATTCTCAGTTTTAAAATGAACCTCCTGCAAGGGGCGGGGGGTTGGGGGGGTGGAGACTGGCTTTCCTAAGGGAAGGCCTTAAAAGTTAGCAGATGATGCTGTAGTCTCAGAAACCTGTGTCTCAGACCAGAAGAAGGGCCCAAGTTCGTTTGTTTTCTTAACATATATTTCTGTTATGTATGTGTGGGCATGTGTAGGTTAGAAGACTGGTTTCAAAAGTTGGTTCTCTCCTTCCACCTTGTGGGTTCCAAGGATCAAATACAGGTCAGGCTTGGCCTCAAGTGCCAACTGAGCCATCTCATGAGCACGAACTCAGGCTTGTTTGTATCTTACCTCAAGTTGAGGAGGACAGAAAGTGCCACTGAAGCAAGCCTGTGGTCTCGGCAATGAAGTTAGCAACCTCTGATCTCACCTTGGATCCTTTTGTCTGTCCCTGAGCCTCAGTGTGCCCACTGGTAAAATGGGACAGTTGTTAGCTGCCACAATAGCTTCATAATGAAGATTAAAAAGCCAGCAGAAGAAAATGCTCCATAAATGTTGACTATTACACATTTCAATATATGTATGTATGTATATGGACGTACCATGGAAACCTTTTGTCGAATAAACACCTATGAAGAGAGAACTACATGGAGACATGGAGCAGAGATATAAACTTAGGCTGACTGCTCTCCTCTTCCATGGTAGTAGCTGCAGGCACAGCCAGCCTTGCCACCCTTGGCTGTTCCTAGGTGTTCTCTGAACACCTACTACTGTAATGGGACCTTAATTCTCTGTGTTGTTAGCCTGCTCTGAAGGGTATTTCTTTGCCTTTTGTTGTTGTTCATTGGGGCTCAGGGCCATTAGGCAAAAATCTGGGGTGAGCAGGGGAGCAGGTAGGGGAGGGGACAACCTTGGGGTTAGCGGGTCTTCATTCTACTCCTGGTCCTTGGAGAGCTGAGGTTGCCGAGCACAGACTTGGGCCACCGCTAAACTTCAGTGTGTGCCGAGCCACTTAGGAGCTGCTTACAGATGCAGCTTTGTGGGAGGGACTGTCACCAGATATTCTGGCAGACAGGGTGGGAACCTGCAGGGATTTCGTGTTCAACACCATGTTTCTGAGTGTGAGGTGCTGGAGGTACCATTACTCCAGCGAGGCTCAGATCCTCTTTTGGGGGGAGAGCAACATGGCCTTCTCTAAGAACACTTTCTAAGCCTTCTGGGATGTTGCTTTCCCTGTTTTAGTGTTGTCTACCCTGTGTAGTGGAAGGGAGCCCTAGCTTCCCTGTTCTAAATGCTACTCCTGAGTTGGTACTGCCTTCTGTAGGCTTTTGTGACAGCCTTGTTCTGGTGACAGATCACAGCGCAATCCCAGGTAGAGGCAGCTGCCCCTCCACTCCCACCTTCTGCCTCCCTTGCCTGGCTGCCACTGTGAGTGTTGGTTAGCTTTGGATACTTTTTCTGATTTGGGCTGTATATCCCATTTGGGCCCCCCACCACCCATTAGTCAGTCTTTAACAATAATAGACCTTTTTCTTAAACCATTTCATAAAATTATGTTTGTGGCAAAAAATACCTTTAGGAAAGACACACTTTCATTAGCTTTTGGATAGTCCCAGTGCCAGTGGGGCTTTGAGGAGTCCTGTAGGCAGGAAAACAGTTTGACCAGTGTTTACCCTACATGTTCCAAGCCTCCCTGACCAGGAACAACAACTCCTCCTCCTCCTCCTCCTCCTCCTCCTCCTCCTTCTCGTTCCTGCCAGTTGCCTGGCTCCCAGGGAAGTACCTATCTTTGTTTAACTCTGGTCTGGAGGCTCCTTCTGTGGGCAGCCTCCCTTTACTCCAGGACAAAGCACAAAAGGCTGGTGTGCTAGGGTGAGGAGCCTTGGAAAAGATCTTTGCCTAACAGTGGTAGAAGGCTGCGTCCACCACAGTACACAGCAGCTCCTCTCTGCCAAAAAGCTGCCTGGCTGTGGACAGTGATCTCCTGAGGAATGGGGTTGTCCCCTATAAAGAGTTTCTCGTCTCTCTGTGAAATCTCATCCACCCTTGGAAGCAGGAGCAGCTTTTCCACAGCCAGTTTTGTACTTTGTTGTGACCATATATGGTACAAGGTAGAGAAATGGCTTGATCAATTAAAGCAGAAGGATTTTCCATGGGGTTTTGAATAAGTTGAATAGAGAAAGAAGGTGTTTTCAGGGTACCATGGTTTCAAAGGATAAAAAAAAAAAAGGTGCCTCCTATTTTTTAACGGTATCTTCCTGACCTGGAGTAACAGTTGGTAGAATACTTACCTATGAGATGAAGCCCTGGGTTCAGTACCCAGTGCTACATAAACCAGGCATGTGGTTCATATCTGAAATCCTAGCATTCTGGAGGGAGAGGCAAGGAGGATCAGAAGTTCAGGGTCACCCTTGACTACGTAGTATGTTTGGGCTAGCCTAAGATAACTGAGACCCTGTTTCAAGACAGGAAAAGAAGAGGTATTATAGGAATCGGATAGCTTCCTTTAAATGCCACAGTTAAATGCCTTCAATATACGGAACAACTATGTTGGATCCTTTTATATATGCGATAAGGTAATCATTTCTCTTCAATGGCTTATTTTTAGATAAAACCCTGTAAAACTATGGGTAACAAGGTCATTTGTTTTTCTGCTGGTAGCTTAAACACACACACACATATACACACACACACACACACACACACACATACACATACATATACACGCATACACACACATATACACACATAAACACACACATATACACACATACACACACATATACACATATATACACACACACATACTTCCTTTAAATGCCACCAGGTCTCTTCTCTTCATCCATATAATTGGGAGGATTTAAATTTTCATGTATGGGGGCTGGAGAGATGGCTCAGTGGTTAAGAGCACTGACTGCTCTTCCAAAGGTCCTGAGTTCAATTCCCAGCAACCACATGGTGGCTCACAACCATCTGTAATGAGATCTGACGCCCTCTTCTGGTGTGTCTGAAAACAGCTACAGTGTACTTATATATAATAATAAATAAAACTTAAAAAAATAATTTCATGGATGACAAGTCTTTTGATGTACAGGATTCAGGGGGTCTGGGAGGAGAAAGCACAATAAAACTGGAGATGGACCAATGGACAGATGCAGGTTTGAAGACTTGATTCTGGTTTTTAAAGTTATAAATGAAACATAAGCCAGACTTTTTCATTTGGCTTCCCAGTTCTTTGCAGCAGGAGTGGCATTTGAGAGATTCCTTCTTTGAACCTCCTCGGAGCAAAGATGGAAGTGGAATGATGCTTCCTTAGTTTCTTATATATATTTTGTGTGTGTGTGTGTGTGTGTGTGTGTGTGTGTGTGTTTGTATGTGTGTGTGTACGTGTGTGTGTGTATACGTGTGTGTGTGTGTGTGTGTGTGTGTGTTTAAAAACAAATGACCTTGTTACCCATAGTTTCACAGGGTTTTATCTAAAAATAAGCCATTGAAGAGAAATGATTATCTTGTCGCATATTTAAAAGGACCCAACATAGTTGTTCCATACATTGAGGGATGCTGGGGAATAATTAGTGTCTCATATAGGACAGAAAAGCTTGCCTTTTTGCATTTCTGAAAAAAAAATGAAGAATGGTATCAAGATTTGGGAAGGCTATGCATTACAAAGCAGCTTACAGAATTTAGGCTCCGAGGATCGAAATATGCATTCCAGACCAGACCATCTAGGAGCCTTTGGAATTGTGGACATGTGTGTATCCAGAGCCAAGATCCTCCCACCCCAGCCCAGGCCAGTGCCTGACCTCCATGGCCATCGTTGTGCCTGCCTTTTTTCTTTTCTTTAAAGATGCTCCTCAAGAAGCTGCCAGCAAAAAAAGTGTCTTCCTGTCTCTTCCTTGGTACTAGACACTGAAGCCAGATGATGTCAGTGTTCATCTGTCATCCCGATCGTGTGAGGTGGAAACAGGAAGATCAGGAGCCCAGGGCTATCCTCAGTAACGCAATGAGTTTGAGATCGATCTGGATGGCGTGAAACCTGGCTTTTAAAAAGCGAAAATTAATTATAATGATGGTGGTGGTGGTGGTGATGGTGGTGGTGGTGGTGGTGATGATGATGATGGATTAGTTGTTTAGCAATGTAGAGAAGGCTCCGTCAGCCAGCTCTAGAGTCTTCCTGCAGAGCCACTGACCAGAGCCACACCCACATGCCCATGTAGTAGCTCAGAGGACTATAATGATACTAACCGAAGCTGTTTTGAAAAACCTACACTTAGGATAACTCAACTGGTTTCAATTACCCTCAGGAACCTGAATGTTCAAGATTGACACCTTGACAAATTATAGGAAATTGCAAACAGTTTCCCAGGCCCGAGTATCAGATCTATTCCCCAACAGCTTTGGAGAAGATTGAGACAGGAAATTTCCCTCAGCCAGGTTTCAAGTCACCATAGCAATGACAGGAGCTGGGGTCAGCCATCCTGGAATACACTCTGTCTTTGTGCCCGTTGGCTTCAGGAATAGACCACCAACGGTTGACTCCGGGTTGGCCCCTGATGGAAACCCAGGAACAGTAGAGTCCTGGGCGGCATCTCGCCTTTGCTGGAGGAGAGAGGGAAAGGGGCTGAGGGTTTGCATCACAGTGCTTTCATTTAGAGCACTTGGGTTCCTGTCAGAGAAGGCTGAGGCTACTTGCCAAAACAAACCCAAAGGTTTTCCTTCTCTTCAAAGGCATCATGATGTTTCGAAGGAGACTTTCTCTTTACTTAGTGGTTTGTCAGTTAGACTATGGAAATTGGTCTTTTAGAACTGAGGTGCCCAGACTGACACTGGTCAGGAAGATCCATAAAGGCCTTTGTCATCATAGCGTGTGTGTGTGTGTGTGTGTGTGTGTCTAGAACAGAAGGCAACCTCAGGTGTAGTTTCTCAGATGTCACTGTCCACTTGGTGGTTTTCTGAGGCACTATCTGTCACTGACCTGGAACACACCAAGTAGACCAGGACAGCAAGCCAGAGCCCCAGGGATCCAGTGTCTCTACCTCACAATCCCTGAGGTTACAAGGGAATATCTCCATGCTGAGGACTGTAAGTGGGCTCTGGGGGTGGGAGGCAAGCCCTTCATCCACTGACCTACTCCATAGTCCTGCTGTTAGCATTTAAAACATCACACTAGGCCAGACATGGTGGCACACGCCTTTAATCCCAGCACTTGGGAGGCAGAGGCAGGAGAATTTCTAAGTGGGAGGCCAGCCTGGTCTACAGAGTGAGCTCCAGGACAGCCAGGGCTACACAGAGAAACCCTGTCTCGAAAACAAACAGACAAACAAACAAAAAACTAAAACATCACACTAGAGTAGATTATATCAGAGTTCATTGTACACAATAGAGTAGGGGGCGGGGCGAGATGGCTCAGAAGGTGAGGGTGCTGGACGTGCAGAGGTTAGCTGGATCCCTAGAACCTACATGGTGTAAGGGAAGAATCAAGTCCAGAAAGTTGTTTCCAAGCATGCACGTGCCAGAACACACATGCACACACACACACACACACACACACACACACACACACACAGGCAGGCAGACAGATAGTATCTCGGTACTGTCCATCTTCGTATACACATGCACGTTCACAAGCAGCCGAGTGACTCATGATGTGCTCATTTTAAACTTAAGTGTGCTCATCAACACTAGGCAGTGCTGCTGACCTGGCCACTCTCAGCAATGTACTCCAGACCCTTCAAGACACAAGCAGACTGAGCGCCCAGAGTAGCCATCAGATGACTTTCGAAGCCAGTATGATATGGGACAAAGGGATAGATTTAGTATAAAAATAATTTTTTTCATTTAATAGTGTTTCTTCAACCTGCATTGCTCACAAGCCTATATGACTCTCACCAATTCTTTGAACCATTTGTGGTCATGTTTTTAAATGTCTTTAATAAACACTTATTAAATGGCTCACTTATACGCGGGCTGGGTGCAATATACCTTGAAAAGGATAAAGAGACTCATCTGTGGGCTGTGAAAAGCAAGTCCCTTCCCAACAGTGGCCCATGTGCACTGTGGGGGATAGGAAGCCCAGAACATTCTTCAATGCTTTTCTCCTACCCCCTCCTCCCCAACACATTCCTTTGCTGTAAGGAAGGGCAAGGCCCATATACATGAGAAAAGAAGGCAAGAGCTGTTAGTTATTAGAGTAGCTCTCTTCCTTTAGAAAGCCCACCCCTCCCTCCATCCTCTGGGCTTGTTTTCCTAGGACACCAGCATTGCTGAGTTAACAAGGTTGACAATACCTTGTCCCAGACAGCTTTCTCCATTAGTAAACACGAGGGAGGATATGAGAGAATAAAGAAATATCCTGTGCGTTACTACACAGAACAGTAAGGACTTAGCGTGTGAGGGGCAAAGCTAAGCATGTGGCTCCCCGTGGGACAAAGATGGCCACGGCTTGACCTCAGGAGGCTTCTTAAAGACTCACTGGGATTTTAATGTGAGCACAGCTGAAAAGACTCCAGAGAAATAGTAGAAATAGTTTGTCTTCATTCCTTTTTATTAAAACCCAGGGTCTCGCTGTGTAACCCGGGAACTCACTGTGTAGGCAAAGCTGGCCTCCATCTCAGAGACCTCCATAGCCTGCAGCTAATCCCCTCTCTTACAAATCAGCCTTACCTTTCTTTAGCACTTATTTTTCTGGTGTGTTGATGAATTATTTTCTGTTTCCTTTCTCTAAAATATGAAGTTCATAAAGGCAGAAGATCTCTGTTTTGTGGTGGACATGTGCCCCCAACTGTCTGGAACAGCATTTGGTGTGTGTGACATGCTTGATAAATAAGTGACTGTTGGCATGCACATGTTGAGTGTACGGATGGTGGGCGGGTAGGAGCAAAGATGAGTGGGTGAGTGGATAGGGGTGGCAGGGGGAACGGGAGGACTGATGATTAGGTAGAAGGGAAGGTGTGGGCAAGTGGGTGGATGGATGGATGGATGGATGAGCGTCATTTCATTCCACTTCTGATAAGATCCCAAATAAAGGGAAAGGCAGTTTTACTAGGAAAAGTGGTCCTTGACTTGAAATCTTACTTTTGTTAGGCAGAGGGGACTCCTGTGGTACAGCTGCTTCCTGCTGAGGGCGTGGCTGCCCTCATCATGGAGATCATCGTGTGTAAGGCATGAGGAAAGGCAATGCCTGAAAAACACTCTGGGCATTAGAGACTGAGGTTTGTGTTTCTTTAAAAGGAGGTGCTGTGCTGGAGATGGAGCTCAAGTTGTAGAGAGTTTGCTTAGCGTGCACCAAGTTCACTCCCCAGCCGCACACACACTTGGAAGATAGAGGCAGGTCAGCCTCAGCTATCGAGCGAATTTAAGGCTAGTCTGGGATGCATGAGGCTGTGCCTTTAACAACAACCAAAACCAACCAAATAAATAGATGTCACTGCTGTGGTGTTTCTGAGAGTACTGTGTCAGGAGACCTGGGTTCAATTCCCAGGTATTCGATTTTAGCTGAAAGAACACAGTCATAAACAGCCCTGCCTGGTCTGTTTCCTTTCTTGTAAAAGGGCGACAGGAATACCATTTAACTATATGATGAGCGGTGTGCCTCCAGATATCCATGAGACACCCCCCAGGAGGGAGGGCCGAGCCAAGGAGACCCTATGGCAAGCTGGTGGTGTAGGTAGTTTCATAAGCCGGTCTGTGGCTCTGCCCAGGAAAAGATCCAGCAACACTCGTGAGTTTTGGTGGAGGAGTCGTGTAGCACCCTCCCCTCCAACTCCAAATTCCCCAGTAAGTCAGGAAGATGGATGTGTTTTAAAACATTGGGAGGTCTGCTTTGGATCACCCAGAGCTGCGGCTTCCCCACGCAGCAGCGGGCGGACTCAGCCAGTTCCCCTGGCTGCCCGGCTCCCAGCGCTTGCGCCCCACACAGGGCTGCCTTGACCCAGCCTTAGCAGCCGTTGACTTTTAAATCATCAAAAGCGGCTCTATGTACAGTTTACTCTGTTGCTGGAAGGCAGCAGAACATAGGTATTAGGAAGGGGGGGGTGGTGGGGGGAAGGAGAGAGAGCTGAGGAAGCAGCCGTTAATCCTGCCAGGCTTCTGGGCACAGGAGTAGTTGCGGATGACAAAAGTTAATTAGAAACATGAGCAGTTTAACCGAAAACACTTGTGACAATTGGAAGGGCCGTCTCTCCGTTTGCAGAAATTCTCCTAGAGAATCCTTGTGGGAGAAAGTGGCCGTTGTTGGGTAAGTCCGTCACTGTGACTCTGCAAGCAGTGTTCTCTTAAGGGGATGATGAGGTTGGGCTTGGGGGGGGGTGGGAGGGGACAGGCTCAGTGGGGGGTGTTTCCTCTGCCTTCTGGCCACTTTCTCTAGCAGCTACTGGCACTTGGAGCCACTAGTGCATTATGGCAGTTCCGTCTGAAGAAGAGGCTGAAGTTTGGAGGGCTCTCTGATGCTGGGCCACTGTGGTAAGTGACAGGACAGTAGTAGGGGAGCCCGCACTTCCCAGACTGGTCCTGGCACTTGTATGGAAATACCTTCATGGATTTCTGAGAAAAGACCGTGGGCAAGGAAACACGCACTGAGTGCCAAAAGGGAAGCCTTGACTTTCAGATAACCTGTGTTTTCTCCCCGAGTGTGTGTGTGTGTGTGTGTGTGTGTGTGTGTGTGTGTTAGTGATGGGGGCTGGGGCACATGCTCACATTGTGTTCTTAAGTAAAAGTTGTTCTGTCTGTAAGCCTTTAAAAACCACCAGCATAATGTCTCCATTGCGCAACTGCTCAGCATATTTGGCCGTGAACGGAAAGGTTGGTGGTTCACGCCCACTCTGGGATGTGTGGGTTTTAAGTGTTCGCTGGAGAGAACTCATTTCTCTCCACTGTGAATTTCCCACGTGAATACAGAGAATATGCTGCACCTGTTTCCCTGAACAGGCTAGGACAAAGTGAGATTCTCTAGGCTGGGCGTGATGGCTCGCTCGCTCAGGAGGCAGAGGCAGGCAGATCTCTGAGTTCAAGGCCAACCTGGTCTACAGGGTGAGTTGCTAGACAGCCAGGGCTACACAGAGAAACCTTGTCATGAGAGAAAGGAAGGAAGGAAGGAAGGAAGGAAGGAAGGAAGGAAGGAAGGAAGGAAGGAAGGAAGGAAGGAGGGAAGGAAAAGTGCTAACAAAGAAATATCTTACATAGGAATTAGCAACTTTTATGAATAATCTATTTTTTCATTTAAAATTGCTTGTCTCTCCTCAGTTCCTATTTTTACTTACTTTCTTTGGCCTGTTTTAATGTCTATGATAAGTTGTTCTCTAAAAATTGGACACTTCTTGACTATTGTTCACAACTGGGATTCTGCGTTCAATCACTTAAAGCATTTATTTCCTACACCCTCGAATACCACAGGAGTGGTATGTGGTGGTGGTGGTGGTAGTAAAGGATTTTCTCTTTTTTTTTCCGGTAGATTATTTACATTCTTAGTTGTGCTCTGCATGGTACTGTTCAGATTGGCATGTGTTTACAGAACAGATACAACCAAGATGTGGTGAGGCTGGGGGAGGTGCCGTGTGAACGGCACACGTCGGAGGACAGGGGAGATGAACTGGGTTTAAACTGTAACCACAGATAATCCTCACCTCCAGTAATGGAGTTTCAGGGCGTACAAGTGGGGAATGGCTGGCTGGGTAGCCATGGCTGGCCTTCCTGTGTCTTCAGTGCAGTTCAGTGGCTATGACTCAGGTCGCTGTCCCTTCCCTGTCTCTTGCAGAGCCACTGGCAAGCTCAGCCTCCTCCCATCCAGGAATGAGCGAAAATGTCCCTGCGCCCTTGGAGAACAGCCCTTCCGTCCCTGTTAACTGCTCCTCCTCAGCCATCCCCCAGCCCAGCATGACCTCCAAGCCTTGGCGTAGCAAGTCCCTCAGCGTGAAGCACACTGCCACGTCAGCCATGCTGTCCGTCAAACCCGCTGGGCCCGAGGCCCCCAGGCCCACACCTGAAGCCATGAAGCCTGCCCCTAACAATCAGAAATCCATGTTGGAAAAGCTCAAACTTTTCAACAGCAAGGGAGGCTCCAAAGCAGGTGAGGGCTCAGCATCCCGGGACACGAGCTGCGAGCGACTAGAGATCCTGCCCAGCTTCGAAGAGACTGAAGAGTTGGAGGCCACAGCCAACAGGGCACTTTCTACCGTGGGCCCTGCATCCAGCAGCCCCAAGATTGCACTCAAGGGCATTGCACAGAGGACTTTCAGCAGGGCGCTTACCAATAAGAAGAGCTCCCCAAAGGGTAATGAGAAAGAGAAGGAGAAGCAGCAGCGGGAGAAGGAGAAGGAGAAAGAGAAGGAGAAGGGCAAGGACCTCACCAAGAGAGTCTCCGTGACCGACAGGCCTGACCTCAAGGAAGAAACCAAGGCAGATCTCAGTGGGGTGGCTGTGACTGAGATGCCGAAAAAGTCCTCCAAGATCGCCAGCTTTATCCCCAAAGGGGGCAAGCTCAACAGCACCAAGAAGGAGGCTACAGCTCCGTCCCACAGCGGCATACCAAAACCAGGAATGAAGAACGTGTCTGCGAAGTCCCCAAGTGCCCCCATACCTCCCAAGGAAGGAGAGAGGAGCAGAGGGAAGCTGAGCTCAGGGCTCCCTCCCCAGAAGGCCCAGCTGGACAGCAGGCACTCTAGCTCCTCCTCCAGCCTGGCATCCTCGGAGGGAAAAGGCCCCGGAGGGACCAGTCTAAACCCCAGCATCAGCAGCCAGACCGTCAGCGGCTCCGTCGGGACCACGCAGACCACTGGAAGCAATACCGTCAGTGTCCAGCTACCTCAGCCTCAGCAGCAATACAACCATCCCAACACAGCCACGGTTGCACCTTTTCTGTACAGGTAAGCAGCACCCGCTACCCCTGGGGAAAGAGCCTAACTGCTGGCTCTGTCCGTGCGGGGATCAGGAACATGTGAGCCAACAGCTAAAGCAATACATAGTTCTAGCCTGGGGCACTCAAGTGGGCAGCTACTATAGCAAGACAGTGTTGAGGCAGGGGACAGTGGGAGCTGACTCCAGCATGAGAAGGCTTCACCAGGCCTGTGGGGACTGAAGCCTTTCTGAAGCACTAGAAGCATGGAGGTAGACTAAGTAGACTTAAGACTACCCTGCTATGTAAAATTGCTTATGGCAGCATTGCTGTTGCACTTTCTAAGTCTGGCAATTCCTAGTACCTCCTTGAGAAGAGATGAAGGAGGAAGAGATAAGACTGACACGGGCCAGCTGGGCAGTGCTAGCACACGCCTTTAATCGCAGCACTTGGGAGACAGAGGCAGGTGGCTCTCCAGGTTCAAGGACAGACTGATTTACAAAGTGAGTTCCAGGACAGCCAGGGCTACAGAGAAACCCTGTCTCAAAAATATATATAATAATAATAATAACAACAACAATAACAACAACAGTAGTTTAGTAGTAGTAAGATTGACAAGGACCATTCTAGAACAAGAAATGTATTAGGCTAAAGTACACTGTCATTTTCCTGTCTCAGAAGCCCTGGATCTCTGATGGCCCATCTGTAGAACCCCAGCAGCCCACATAGAACTAGGTGCTCCGTGCTCCTTGTTGTTCTGCTGAGAGCCACTCTGCTCTGCCCCTGCCACACTCCGGCGCTGAGACAGACACCCATAAGCGTGTGGATGAGCTCTTCAGTCTCATGGAAGCTCCTGTCCTACTGAGAAGGGAGCTGAGAGCTTTGGTTCAAAGGGCTTTCCCTGGTCCTGTGCTGGGTGGTCCCCCAATACCTGTGCATGTAGCAAAATGATCCAATGTCACATTCTGCCCACTCCCAAAACACAGAAACACAACTGTGTACACACACTCAAGGCATATTCATCAACAGTTGCACACAAGTTCAGACACAGTTACACATTCCTGTGCCCAATGCAAATGTGTGTTCACATAGGGGCATTTGCACAAGTCCCGGGTGTGTGCACTCACACCCACACTTCCAGCTTCTTATGCTTGTGTGACTCCCCCCAAAAAATAGGTGTTCCCTCTCTCCCCGCCTGAATTGTGTTCCTGTGAGCTCTCAGGCTTCCTGTCCCTAGAGATGTCAGGAGACAGCTAGCCAGCATCCATGCGATACAGGGATGATGCCAGGCTTCCTCTTGTCCCGTGTTCACTCTCCTCTGCCCACTTCCCCATTCTGTGAGAGTCATAGCAATCTTCTCTGATTGGCAGACAGTTCTGTTTTAGTCAAGTCATCAGCTAACAGCGTTGAGAAGAACACCGGGGCATCTTTCAGTAGAGGCCTGGTGAGGCCTACTACTAGCCTACTCTCTGGTAGACTAGATAGCAAACATTTACCTCCTTTATTATTATTATTAATTATTATCATTTCAAGCTTTTCTATGGGAAGGAGGATTTCTTGTGACTAATGTGTGAAGGGCAGAAGGAAAGGAACCTCTCAGATATTCAAGGCCAGACTTCCCTATGTGAACTCACTCTGGTCAAAGCTGTCTCTGGAGGAGCTGGTCAAGAGAGACTGGAAGAAGAGACCCAGATAGGAATTGGATCACAGCACCCTGCCCTGTGTCTGCTGGGGGCACCCACTGTGGTCTTAGGCACTGGCCACAGAGACAGGTAGCGATTGCTTGTGAACCAGATGTGTGCAAAGACTTCGCTCAGGGCTTCTTCGTCCTAATCCCCTGAGACTTCCCAGTTTTGTGCGCTAGCTTGCTTCTTAAAATTCCAGTTCTAGGGCTGGTGAGATGGCTCAGCGGTTAAAAGCACCAACTGCTCTTCCAAAGGTCCTGAGTTCAAATTCCAGCAACCACATGGTGGCTAACAGCCATCCGTAATGAAATCTGATGCCATCTTCTGGAGTGTCTGAAGACAGCTACAGTGTACTTACATATAATAAATAAATAAATAAATAAATAAATAAATAAATAAATAAATAAATATTAAAAAAAAATTCCAGTTCTATAGATGAGCAGCTGATGCTCAGACCAGGAAATTTGTTCCAAGTCACAGATGTGGTAATTAGAAGAACCTGCGTTTAAAACCAAGCCTGCTGCTGGACATGGGGGCAGAGTACTCCAGAGGCAAAGATGGGCAGATCTTGGAGTTCAAGGCCAGCCTGCTCTACAGAGCAAGTTCCAGGCAGCCAGGGCTACACAAAGAAGCCCTGTCTCAAACAAACGAACAGATAAACAAACAAAAACAAAACAAAACACGCAAGTCTGCCTAACTATAGGATCCATATTGTCTTGCTGTCTATGTCAAGGATTTTTGGTGCTTCAGAGATGGCTCAGCTGTTAAAAGCACCGGCTGCAATCTCAGAGAACCTGGGTTTGTTCCCCAGCACCAACATGGTGGCTCACAACTATTAACTCCAGTTCCAGGGGATTTGATGCCTTCTTCTGGCCTCTATGAGTACTGCATGTATATGTTGCACATACGTACATGCAGGCAAAAACCTTATACATGCCATGCATGCAAAACAAAATAAATCTAAAAAACATTTTTAAAAGCAGAAATCTTTTCAAGCACAGTAAAAGAACTGGAGTTCACAATATCCGATAGTCTCAAGTCTAAGCTCAGCTGTTTCAGGTAGGGCTTGTTGATATTCTGTGGGATGGTGGCAGGGTCATTGCAGAATGCACATGTATGTTCAGAAGAACAGGGCTGCAGTGATGTAACACCACCAAGCAGGTGCCCTGCTCCTCTGGAGGGCATACCACCACTTGGCACCAGCAGATGGCGCTCTATAAGACTGAGCTCAGTAGCTCCAGATCCACCCATCCATCCTCCCTCCCTCCCTCTCATCATTCCTTCTTCCCTTCCTTCCTTCCACTGGCTGAAAGAAAAAATTCAGATACTTACATGAAATCTCCCCAAATTTTAAAGTCATGTCTATTATTTTTAGTTATGTATATTTGTGGCTGAAGCTCTGCATATGAGTACAGATGCCTATGAAGGTCACAGGCTGCAGATCCCCTGGATCTGGAGTTATAGGCAATTATAAGCCACTCTTTGAGGGTGCTGGAAACTAAACCTGGGTCCTCTACAAGAGCAGCATGTACTCTTAACTGCTGTGTTCTCTCTCCAGCCCCCAAGCCTCACAAATTTTAAACAATGAGCTAATTTACCAGGTGTGGTGGCGCATGCCTTTAATCCCAGCACTCACGAGGCAGCTGTGGGCAGATCTCTTTGAGTTTGAGGTAATCTAGTCTACATAGTGAATTCCAGGATAGCCGTGACTATGTAGAGACACAGAGAGAGAGAGGCAGAGAGAGGCAGAGAGACAAAGACAGAGACAGTCAGAGAGAGACAGGAACAGCCAGAGAGACAGAGACAGAGAGCATGCTAATTTACTTTTTAGAAATACTATGCAAAATGCAAACAGTATTTTCGCAGTCCATCTGTAGGCTAGTTGTATACCTGCCTGGCTTTCATTTTTAACCATTGGAATTACAAGCAGTGTACCTGGTTTAGGGTGTTTATAAGTCCTAAGTAGATGACAGAGCTTCAAACAACAGCTGTGTGGATAAACGAGAACACTGGGATAATAATGAACCTTTAAAGGGGTGGCTGTGGGAACTAGGGATGCACGGCTTCTGTGGGACAGAAAAAGAACAAAGGACAGTGGGAGGTTTGAAGTTAGCAGTTCATCTCCCATAGTACACCTACATTTTTGGCACATTCTAGGGGGTGGGGATATTTCTCCATGCTAGGACACGTGCCCTGCATGCACAGGGCCCTTGGGTTCAATCCCTAACAAAAATAGGCGGGGAGAGGCATGTTTTCTTCCTGGTGGTAAAAGTAGCTGGATCACCCCGGGCCTCGATGCACATCCAATGTCACTGGCAAGGTCTGAGTAAGCCAAAGCGGCTGTGGCCAGAAACCTCCCCTGCAGCCGGCCACTGGTTCAATCGACTTGACAAATACTGGGCCTGGGGGAAGAGTTGGGAAAGTACAGATCTCAGTCAAGTGTTGAAATAATGATCAATGAGACCTTTCATGTCAGAGGATCTGAGCTGCAAGTCAGAAACCTGGAGGGTAGACACAGCTGCTTGGCACCCATTCCTGACGGCCTCACACTCACCGCTTCAGAGAGAGCCGTGTCAAGAGGATTGTGGGGGGAGAGGGACTGTCAGTGGAATCAGGTTAATGCTTTATTCGCTGGTGTTGTGGAAACTAACCCGTTGCTTTTTGACGTAAGTCTGAATGTCCAAACCGCCCGGCACCCTCCAGCATGTTTCTGGTCGGACCCGCACTGGGAAATGGCAGACCCTCTTTGGGGGCTTTGAATATTTCATCTTTCTGGGCTCAGTCACCCTCTCCACGTGTGGCTGTTGAATTATTTAGAGTCGGTCTGCTGACCAGCCCTGCTCCTCAGCAGCTTGCTTAGCAGGCCATGGCAAGCCGCTCAGATGTGATGGTTGCCACTCCTGATGATTGGGTCAGCTCTGATTTGTATGTCAAGGTCCCAGACGGACACCGAAGGGAATGTCACTGCCGAGTCCAGCTCAGCGGGTGTGAGCATGGAGCCCAGCCACTACACCAAGAGTGGACAGCCTGCTCTGGAGGAACTCACTGGTGAGTAGGAGCCCTGGATTGTGTGACTGCAGGTGAAGAAACCCCTCGTGTGAGCACCTGCTAGGCAGGCTGCCGCCACGATGCAGGAGTCAGGCAAAGTTGCTTTCTTCTGTTGTTTATTTCTCCCCTTTCCCCTTTTCTCTCTCACAGCCTTTTCGTTCCTCCCCAAAACTGTAGCTCCTGTTTAGGGCCTGGACTATGTTAATTAATGCTTAACTTTGAGTCACACTGTTTACCCTTCCTATGAGGTTGCATTTTGACAACAACAAAAAATTTAGGGGCTGGAAAGATGGCTCAGCAATTTAGAATACTGACTGCTCTTCCAGTGGTCCTGAGTTCAATTCCCAGCAACTACATGGTGACTCACAACCATCTGTAATGGGATCTGATGCCCTCTTCTGGTGTGTCTGAAGACAGCTACAGTATGTTCACATACATAAAATAAATAATAATAATATTTTTTTAAAAAATTAGAGGGCCGGGTGTGGTGGCGCACGCCTTTAATCCCAGCACTTGGGAGGCAGAGGCAGGTGGATTTCTGAGTTCAAGGCCAACCTGGTCTACAAAGTGAGTTCTAGGATAGCCAGGACTATACAGAGAAACCCTGTCTCAAAAAACCAAAAAAAAAAAAAAAAAATAGAACTCTAACATATTGATTAATTTTTTAGTTTTATGGATGGCTTGGCAGGTAAGAGCACCTGCTGCTCTCACAAAGGCTTTATATTAGATTCTCAGTATCCATTTGGCCCACAACATCTGTAACTCCATTTCAAGGGGCATCCAATGTTGATGTTGTACCATTACATTCTGTGTGTGTGTGTGTGTCTGTGTCTGTGTGTGTGTGGTGTGCACTTATGTTTGCATGTATGTGGTCACAAGTGTGTGTGCAGGCTCACATATGCAGAGGCCTGAAGTTGATACCAGGTTCCTCCCTTGATCTTTCTCCATTTTATTTATTGAGACAGGGTCTCCTGCTGAACTCAGCACTCACAGATTGATTCCATCTAGTCCGGTTTGCCCCAGGGATCCCTTTCTTTTCCTCTCATGGTGCAGGCATTCTGTGGTTTTTATGTGAGCTTGTCGAATCTGAACTTGGGTCTTTACACTTTGACAGCACACCACCACACAACGTTACATTATTAAGTTGGAAAAGGGAAATAGAAGAGTTAGAATTCATTTTGGGTGATTCTACCTCCTAGGAGCTCTTCCACCAGCCTACCTATGAACCTATGACTGTCTTTTTAAATATATTTTAATGTGTATGGTATGCCTGCATATAACTACATGCACCATGTATGTGCCTGGTGCCTGTGGAGTCCAGAAGAGGGAATGGATCTCCCGGAATTGGAGTTATAGGAGTTTTGGTATAGGTACTGGAAAAAGAGCCCATGTCCTCTGGAAGAACAGCCCGGGTGGTGGTAGTGGTTTTGTTTTCTGCTGAGATATTTCTCTGGCTCATTTCCACCCCTGCTTTTAAAGGCAGGGTTTTATGGTGAGATGGGGTTAATTAATGGAAGTAACTGGAAAATCTGTGCCTTACTACTACACCCAGAGGGATCCAAAGCTTTGGTGCCTTCCAATCAGTCTATGTAGAATAAATGCAGTTAAACCTGCAGTGAAAGAGATTGGCAGCCCATGAAGATGACGTAATCACACTTCCCTAAGGCTCTCAGAGAAGATAGGATAGGCCATTTTAGCATTTATGAAGCCCTAGGTTCAATCCCCTATACCACATAAACCTGGATGCACACAACCTTTGGGAGGTGAAGGCAGAAGAATCAGGAGCTCAAAGCCTCAGACACACACACAGGCAAGCACATATGTATGTATGTACCTTAAAGACTTGGGTGGCAAATTGAAGTTGGAACACAGTTCAGATAAAAAGTGTTTCACAAATTTCTCTGGATTAAAGGAAGTAGAAAATTAAAAACAGTAATTAAAAAACAATCACTTCAAGATTTTGCTATAGTAAATCCCTTCTACAATAATCACATGGGTAGGACTGGAGAGATGGCTCAGCAGGTAAGAGCACTGGCTGCTCTTTCAGAGGTCCTGAGTTCAATTCCCAGCAACCACATGGTAGCTCACAACTATCTGTAAAGGGAGCTGATGCCCTCTTCTGTCATGCAGGTGTATATGCAGAAAGAGTACTCCTACATTAAAAATAAAACCAGAAAAAACAAAAACCCAAAACGTAAATAATCATGTGGTTGTCATTTCTCCGCCCCTACACTCCAGACATCTCTCTGCCAGGCCAAGGAACTTGGCACCTATCTCAGGGGTGAAGCTTAGTTCTATGACATTTCTTAGGTGACCATTGGTCTATTAAAAATAATGGTTGGGAGTTTTTATTCTTTCTTGAACCTCTTTATGTACATGAGTGTTTATGCTGGCATGTAGGTCTGTGTGCCTTGTGCATTCTTGGTGCCCGCAGAGGCCAGAAGAGGGAGTCAATTCTCCTGGAAATGGGTTATGGGCAGTTGTAAGTTACTATGAGGGGGCTAGGAATTAAACCCAGGTCCTCTGCAAGAGCAACAAATGCTCCTAAATGAGCCATCTTTCCAGGAAAAAAAACAAAAAACAAAAAACAAAACCTTAAATCATGTTTAGATCATACTGAAATCCATTTCTTAAATCATGACCGTACTTATGTCCCTTCTCTTCATCCTCCTGTAAACCCAGATGGAAGAACGTAGCTAAAGAGCAGAAGGCAGGGCTAGCTGTTGAGAGATGCTCCATGTCTTAGCCTATGCACGGCGTGCTCTTAAGACACTGGAAGCTATGAGTTCTATTCAGACATGGGAAGGCCGGTTGTGTCCTGCCCCAGAGCTCTGCTGGTTTTCAGTGGCTTCTGCTGGCATTCGTCGGGGCCTTGTGATGGGCACAATGTCAAAAGTAGTGACGGCAGCCCATGTTTCCCCCACAACTCTCTTTGGAGACTGGTGCTATGGCCATGCTCATTTTAGAGGCCTGGACTCAGAAGGTGGGGGAGTCTAACTTCTTTAGAACTGACCACACAGTTTCTAGTCAACAGCACATGTGCTGGTAGCAAGGGGTTGGGGAGGGGGAGAAAAGCTTTCCCCTCTAGATTATCAGGGATGAGCAAATGCAGGTGGTTTTGTAAGGCACTATTACCCAGAGAAACAAAGGGGCACTCACATTTTCTTATGGGCAAAAGAAAGTGGTCTTAGAGGTGTGGTCAGCCCTGGACTGAATATCTTCAGAGGGAACCTCTTTGGATTTAATCCCGTCATTTGGGCACCTATTCTTTTGTTGATGCATGCAGACAGACAGACCTGCAGGTATCCATCCACCCATCCAGCCATTCATCCATAGGTCTCCATCTATTCATGCATGCATGTATCTATCCATGTGTGCATACAACAGATAGACTTGAAGGTATGCATCTACCTATCCATCTCATCCGTGTGTGTGTGTGTGTGTGTGTGTGTGTATTCATATATCTATCCATGTATGTATGCATCTATTTATTTATCTATGCAGACAGATAGACACGTCGGTATCTATCCAATGTGTCCATCTATCATCTATCCATCTGTCTATCCATCCATGTAGTGTCAAGTCCTTACAGCAAACAAGAAGCTAGATAGATCAGCATTACCGTCCCCCACTTGGTTGCTGTTTGTAAGAACCTCATGGTCTAGCAGAGTTAGACTGATCTTAACCCTTGCTTCTCCAGCAGAAGACCCCGAGGCTCGGCGACTTCGGACAGTAAAGAACATCGCAGACCTACGACAGAATTTAGAAGAGACCATGTCCAGTTTACGGGGAACTCAGGTTACACACAGGTACGGGCAGTGTTCAGTTGCTTTGCTGAGAGAGCTTGCTGGGAGCTCCTTCTAACTCTGCCTCTCTCCTGCCCACCGTGCCACCCACAAAGTGGTTTGGTTGAGAGTGGAATAGAAACCCTTGTCCTCAAGTGTGTTAGAATTCACAAAGAATCCAAGACAATACGCAGAGCGAAGGGGATGAGATTAATGTAGACAGATACAGCCCCAGAGCACAAGGTTTCCAAGTTCACCGCCCAGAGGAAATTGCTCCAGCTCCATTTTAAAACTTTATTTTACTTGCATTTTTCAAAACTACAGCAAGCCGGTTGGAAGGAACAGGTGAACTATGTTTGACCCGTATGACAAACTGAGTAACTTGAATTCCTACCAGGTCTCCTGATACACAACACCGATATTGTTAGTCATGCACGTGTGTGAAAGATGAGAGAAAGTGTTTGTAAAACTTCGCCCTGTTTAAAGTATGGTTTTGTTAGAAGGAATCTCGGGTTGTTTTCCTTGTTCAGCGAGAGCCTTAAGGAGGATGTAATGTGGGCACTCCTTCCTGATTTTGGCAGAATGAGGTCTCACAGTTTGTTTTCGGCTTTGAA
This sequence comes from Mus musculus, assembly GCF_000001635.26. NCBI lineage: Eukaryota > Metazoa > Chordata > Mammalia > Rodentia > Muridae > Mus > Mus musculus. The sequence goes on from NC_000073.6 coordinate 49,462,608, forward strand.
AATCAAAGAGTCCCCGGCTACCCGCTGGGCTCCCAAGGGTTCTCCAGTTGCTTCTCCAGTTTCACTTTCTTTGCTAACCCGGCTAAAAGGAGGAAGTGCAGGGCTTCCCCTCTGTATCTGTTACTGTACTCATTGCTGCAGCTAAATACCTAAGGAAAGTGACTTGAGGAAGAAAGAAGTTTGTTTTGGTTTTTAGCTTAAGGGGCTATAATTCATCGCGGTGGGGACCGTGAGGCAGCGGTTCATAGTTATGAAGCAGAGGTTGATTTCTTCTTTGATTCAGCCTGGGACACCAGCATCATAGAATGATGCCACCTGGGGGCTGGAGAGATGGCTCAGAGGTTAAGAGCACTGTCTGCCCTTCCAAAGGTCTTGAGTTCAAATCCCAGCAACCACATGGTGGCTCTCAACCATCCGTAATGAGGGCATTAGACCTCTTATGGAATGTCTGAGACAGCTACAGTGTACTTACATATAAGAGAGAGAGAGCGCCAGTGGGTAAGAGCACCCGACTGCTCTTCTGAAGGTTCGAAGTTCAAATCCCAGCAACCACATGGTGGCTTACAACCATCCATAATGAGATCTGACTCCCTCTCCTGGAGTGTCTGAAGACAGCTACAGTGTACTTACATATAATAAATAAATAAATAAATAAATAAATCTTTAAAAAAAAGAGAGAGAGAGAGAGAGCACGCGCGAGTGAGCGTGCGAGGGCGCCACCCTCCTCAACCCAGTTTAGAATCTCCCTCACAGATAAGCCCAGAGGTGTGTCTCCTAGGTGATTCTCAATCATGTCAAGCTGACAGGCCATACTAACTGTCAAACCTACCACTGAGAGCTTTGGTAGGCACTTCCTTTCCCATTGAGGCTCAACAAGGCAGCTCAGCTAGAAGAATATATCCCCGCATACAGGCAACAGCTTTTGGGATAAAGGAAGGAAGGGAGGGAGGGAGGGAGAGAGGGAAGGAGGGAGGAAGGGTGGGACTTGGTAGATCAGAGTTTTAGCCACTGTGGGTTCTGTCTTCAGAACCAAGAGTCCAAGATGTGAAACAATGAGGTAATTTCCTGGGTTGGGGGTAGGGGTTGGGACAAAACAGCCACTGGCACCCAAATAGAGGCAGTGCCTTCCTTAACTCTTCATGTATTTGAAAGACTTGGATCCTGATGTTGGATCCTGTGACTTTGTGAGTAGGCATGAGCCTACCGCCCCTCTTTTTTTTTTTTTTTTTTTTTTTAAAGATTTATTTATTTATTATATGTAAGTACACTGTAGCTGTCTTCAGACACTCCAGAAGAGGGAGTCAGATCTTGTTACGGATGGTTGTGAGCCACCATGTGGTTGCTGGGATTTGAACTCTGGACCTTCGGAAGAACAGTCGGGTGCTCTTACCCACTGAGCCATCTCACCAGCCCCCTACCGCCCCTCTTTTCACCTAGTCACAGGCATTGACTCTGGGACATTAGGGAGGGAGGGAGGGAGAGGGGTGTGTGAAGTTTTAGGAGCCTCACCTCAGGCTACTATAGCTAACCCTTGAAGAAATCCTGACACAGCAACTCTGGAACAAATAGGTCGGAGGGTCCTTTGTCGCCGCTTCACAAGTTAAGCATTGTCTGCTTCCTGAACTGGAAAGAAGAGTCCAATTTTCTAGCAGAATGAGGCTTTGCACGTTGCGTGTAATTAAAGAGTCAGTGAAGAGTATCTTATACCACATTTTAAAAGAGAACATCCCCAGTAGGATTTCCAGAAGGTGTAGGTAAACGCATAGCTTCTCTTTTTCCTTGTTAATAAAGGAACGCCAGGTGGTACTTGGAGCCTGCTGTTTTGTCCTGCTTTGTAAATGGGACTTTTTTCTCTCTTGTTCTGAACATTTAAAAAAAACCACCTAACCTGCACCCACTGGGGTCTAACCCAGGTTGGTTTTACATTTTCAGCACATTAGAAACCACGTTTGACACCAACGTCACCACTGAGATAAGCGGCCGCAGCATCCTCAGCCTCACAGGACGACCCACTCCTCTGTCCTGGAGACTCGGACAGTCCAGCCCCCGGCTCCAGGCAGGAGATGCCCCTTCAATGGGCAACGGGTATCCACCTCGAGCCAACGCCAGCCGCTTCATCAGTGCCGAGGCAGGCCGCTACGTGTACTCTGCCCCTCTGAGAAGGCAGCTGGCCTCTAGGGGCAGCAGCATCTGCCACGTGGATGTCTCGGACAAGGCAGACGATGACGTAGACCTAGAAGGCATAAGCATGGACGCCCCAGGCTACATGAGTGATGGAGATGTCCTGAGCAAGAACATCCGAAGCGATGACATCACTAGCGGGTAAGTGAACAAATGGGAAGGCCTGTCCCTCCTGTCCCTCCTGTCCCTCCTGCCTGCCTTTACTAAGAGGTCTCTAGAGCTGATGCTAGCTACCTCATCTGCAACTGCCAAAGGCTCTGTGGTGTGCTGGGGACCACTGCTGGACTGTGATTCAAAAAGAGCCGATAGACAGACTCAGCTGGGGACCCACAAAACTTGACTATGTAAGCATATCTGCTGCCTATGTCCCTTATACCAGCCTTGCTCTGGGTGATTGCCTGGCTGGTGGCCTAGCCTGCTGGGCTTGTGTGACCTGGCTATTTCCTTCCTCTCAGGGCTCATGCATCTCCCCTCAGCCTCCCACCTTACTCTACCCTGTTGTACCTCCTCCCTCCATCCTCCATTTTCAGCCCCACCATCTCTGCAGTTTCTGGCCTTACATTCTGTCTCCTTGGTCTCTGCGGAGCCTCCTCCCACTGGCCATTGCATTTGAAAGGGTGTGTTGTCCTGGTGTGCCCTCACCACTTCTGCATCCCATGGTGGTCTCTTTTCATAGTGTACTACACTATGTAAAGTCACCCTGAGGAGAAGTTGATATATCATTGTCTCCCCTCCCCTCTTACTTTGCTCTCTGAGTCCCTAGTGCAGTGTGCATCAGAGCTAATGGGTACCTCTGAATGGGTGAGCACCATGGTTGTATGGCTAGAGGAAGAAACCGAAGGTCCCTTTTTCTCTGTTCTTTCTCTGTGAGTTGAAGACTTGCCGCCATGATGCTGCGCCCTGGAGTGATTCATAAGGATCAGTGTATATACGCAGTGTACAAGAGGGAGTAGGGAGGGGGGTCTGTTTGTGGTTTCACGTTCAGCTATGTTGTAAATGTCATTTATATCTCTTTATTTTGCTACCTGAGACTTCTTCCATTCCCATGACTCGCTCTGAAGTTTCCTAAGACCATGTCCACCCTTTATGTCCTAGCAATGAAAATTACAGATAAGGAAAGTCAGGGCTAGCAACCATATACGTTCCCCCACAGGCATGGGATGTAGAACCAGTGGTGTAAAGTTAGTCATGGCTGCAACCCCTGCTGGCTGCCACATACGGAGTTGGTGCTTGTATGTGTTATCTTGCTCCATCCTAAGGGAAAATGATATCATAGTCCTTGGCTGATAAATGAAAAAGCTGGAATAGGAAAGCAAGAAAACTTACGAGTGGTTATGTGCCTGTTAGAGGCAGAGTCCAGGACTAGAGAGATGATCACCATCAGTTGAGAGCACACACTGTTCTTCCTGAGGACCCAAGTTCAGTTCCCAGCACCCACGTCAGGTAGCTTACAACCACCTGTAACTCCAGCTCCAAGGACTCCAACACCTCTGCCTCTGGGTACCTTCACTTGCTTACACATACCTACACTCAGACACAGATGAGATGGCTCAGTGGTTAAGAGCACCGACTGCTCTTCCAAAAGGTCCTGAGTTCAAATCCCGGGAACCACATGGTGGCTCACAACCATCTGTAAGGAAATCTGATGCCCTCTTCTGGAGTGTCTGAAGACAGCTTTAGTGTACTTACATATAATAAATAAATAAATAAACAAGTAAGTAAGTAAGTAAGTAAGTAAATAAATAAATAAATAAAAAGACTGGTGGTAGTGGCATACCGGTACCTGGGGAGCAGAGGCAGGTGGATTTCTGTGAGTTCCAGAGCAGCCAAAGTTACACAGAGAAACTGTCTCATAAAACTAAAATACATACATGCATGCATACATACATGCATACATGCAACATACATACATACATACATACATACATACATACAGAGACCAGGCACAGGGAAAGTAGCTCCAGAGCCCACTGACTGTAACCAGTGTGCTACACCATCTTGCCAGTACCTTATTGCTGTGCTGAAATAGTACCACTACTATTCTTTTTATTATTATTTTGCATGTGTATTTTGCCTGCATCTGTGTACTATGTGTGCCCGATACCTGCAAAAGTCAGAAGAGTCCCTTGGACCTCCAGGGACTGACAGACATTGGACCCCCTGTTGCAGATGGTTGTGAGCTACCCTACAAAGGATGCTGAGAATCAAACTCAAATCTGTCTTTAGAGTAGCCAGTGCCTTCAACCACTAAGCCGTCTCTGCAGCTCCAACTACAAATAAGCGCAGGCATTGAGCTAGAGAGGTGATTGCATGGGTTAGGGTAATTTCTGGAGGACCTGAGTTCAAATCACAGCACCCACATTAAAAAACTGAGTAAAGTTTTGTGAAACTTAACTTGGCACTATGGAGGAGCAGAAGGAAAGAGGGTCACAGGGGCTTCTATCTACTACCCTACCTCTGGGCTCAGTGAGGAACCCTGTCTCAGAGAGTGACAGAGCAGTTGTCTGTCATTGCCTGACATTGTCATGTGCACAAGTAGCACTCTCTCTCTCTCTCTCTTTCTCTCTCTCTCTCTCTCTCTGTCTCTCTTCCTCCCTCTCTCTGTTTCTCTGTTCCCCTTCCTTTCTCTCTCTCTCTCTGGGTCCCTATCTCTGTCCCTCTCTTTCCTCTCTCTCTCTCTCTCTCTCTCTCTCTCTCTCTCTCTCTTTTTCTTTCTCTCTGTCCCCCTTCCTTTCTCCCTCCCTTCCTCTCTCTCTGTCCCCTTTCTTTCCCCCTCCCTCCCTCTTTCTCTTTCTCTCTCTTTCTCTCCCTCACACACACTAAAAGATATTTAAGAAGAAAAAATATAAAAATTTAAAGCATAGGCATAGAGACGTTTGGATTTTTGTGCTGAAGTTGGGAGCATTTTAGGTGGTAAAACCTTCAAAACTAAGAGCTACTAAATTCTTAGAGTCTTAACAAATTGCTCCCATCCAGAAACGCTTCAAACGCCAATGCCCCCTGACGAACAGTCTGGCCAAGTCAGCATCATTGTGTGTTTCTAGCTTCCCATAAACACTGTAAACAGGCATATACACAGTGTATATGTAAAAGTGAAGTGCACAGAGTTTAATCTTTTACTGTTGTTTAGGCAATTTGGGCATCCAGCCCAGCTGACCTCGAATTGGTCATTTCCCTTTCTCATCGCTCGTGATATACGAGCCCACATCCTGGTTCCTCTGAGGCTTCCGTACCCTGTGACAAAGACCTACCTCCTTGCTATTGCTGGATAGTGGATTTCGTTTGCTAGAGTATTAGTACTGTCCACAAGGTGGAGACATGTGCACACTCCAGGCCAAAGCTTAGGGATGGCGCAGGGAGAAGCCCTGCTTTGGGAAGCTGGTGCTTTCTGCATTTGAGATGGATCTTAGAGGAAGTGGAGGTCACGCAGCAGCGTAAGCTCACCGCTGTGACTGATACCCAGAAACTCTACACTTAGCCTCAGTATGCTTCCTACTATAGGACTTGCCAAAGCAGAAGAGGCAATCTAGGTGATACTTCATGTTCTTTCTACTGGGAACTTTCTGGAATACTTGCTAAGCCTGCCACCATCCGTACAACCACACGTAGGGTTCTCCTGTGAGGCCAAGTTAGCAGATCAACTTCACATGCCCAGTGCCTAATGTCTCTCTCTCTTTTTTTAAGATTTATTTTATTATTATATAAATATAATAGCTGTCTTCAGATGCACCATATGTAGCTGTCTTCAGATGCACCATAAGAGGGAGTCAAATCTTATCACGGGTGGTTGTAAGCCACCATGTGGTTGTTGGGAATTGAACTCAGGACCTTCAGAAGAGCAGTCAGTGCTCTTACCCGCTGAGCCATCTCTCCAGCCCCACCTAGTGGGGCTCTAAGCGTCTCTAGTGTCTCTCTTTTTCTTTTCTTAAACTGACACAGTTGTAAGTATCGGGACTGGCCGCTTTTTCTGCAGAATCTGCTCAACACGTCACTTTTGAGGCAATGGATGGAGTAGACAGTGGATGGATGAGAAACTCTATCAAGGGTTTAAGTCCCTGCAGGCTCTTGTGAGCCCTGTGATGTCATCTAAATTCCCTAAACTCTCCAGTCCCCAGATGCACATTTTAACCTTCTAGCTGACCTCTCTTTGAGGTTGCATCTTGTTACAGATGTTTATCTAACAAAGACACAACATTTCCACTAGGATCTAGATGTCCTATCAGCCTGTAACATATGGGGACTTAGGAGCGGTGTGTTGACAGGCTTGTATCCAGCTGTCCATTTGGCTTCAGAGAAGCATAGCCTCAATGCCTGAGCAATCTTCATCAGCGTTGAGGCTCCTTAAGGAAAAATGTTTGTAAAAGTTGACAGCAAATGTATTCAGAAACCTGGTATGGAAGTTAGGTCTAGTTTCTGAAAACCCGTGACTTTGTTTTTTAAATAATGCTGGGCCCTGGCTCGGTGTATCAACTGCTTTTCATGTGTAGCTCGTGTTCTTTATGTGTGCACCTGGTCCTGACATTACTGCATAACTGTGGAGTCTAGCTAAGAGCCGCATGGAGAGGGCAGTTATCCTTCTGTGTATTTATCACACCCTGGTGTGTAAGTACATCACACACCATCACCTGACCCCACTGCTTCTTCTATCTGGTAAACTGGGTCTTAGTTATAATCGAAAAGAAATTAAAGTGACGGAGGAAGGGATCCCTTAGCAAGTCTTGATGTCTTGAGTCAGTCCTGTGCTCTGATTCTAAAACTTCAGAGTGCCATGTGGCACAGAATAAAATTATAAGGGCAGATTTAGCATGCATATGTTTTGAAGGATTTTCCCCCCTTTTCAAAGGCAGCACTGGATTGTATAATCTTCTGAAGTATAAATATGCATCCCTTCCTGGAAAATCAACCATTTAAACTTAACCTCAGAAGTCCTCTCACTCTCTTTAAGAACCTTTGGTGGCTTCTGTAGCCTTTGAAAATGGCTCTGAAGGGAGCACTGATCACTCTCAGTGGTTTATCCATCTGTCTCCCATGACTTACCCACTTATGGCCCCACGCAGTCTGCGCTTTCCTGGCTGGGCCAAGTGTGCCATTAACACAAGTGAGTCCTGTGTCTGCAGCTCTCTGTGTTTGGGCCATGCCACTTCTCCATGTGGCTGTTTTCCCTAGCAAGCCTGTCTGGCTGTGCTAAAAAACACCACCCCATAGACATGCCTAGCCCTGTGGTCCTGTTGGCCTTGGCTCATCCCTAAACAACCAGGTAAGCCTTTCTCATGTGAATGTTTGAGGACTGGCTGGCCTCACATAACATGGGTTAAGAACAAAAGAGACCAGAGATTTAATCCCTGCCCTACCAAATGAACTGGTACAAATTCTTAATATTAAAAATTAGTGATATTGCTTGGCACCAGGCAAAGAACCATAGGTACTCACATACGTGTGCCCATAGATACATTATGTATGCATAAATAAGCCTGCATGTTTTTTTCCATGCGTCTAGGAGAAGGATAGTGCCTATCACTTGCCTAAATCTAGAGAGTAGGGCATAGTATATATTTAATGTTTTGTGACTGTGTTGCCCACCCTGGCAGGACCTCCCAGTGGTCCTTGTCATCGAACACTTAGCGGAAGCCAGCTTGGCCTGTGATGTTATCTAGTGACCAATATAGACGTTGCTGTAGCCCTGTTGCCTTTGAGTGGTACAGTTATGTTAAGGTGGGAGTTGTTCCTCAGCTGTGGCTAGCCAGCATGAAAGGGAAGATAAAGCTTAGAGCACTCTGGTCTTCCAGACTGATATCTGCACAGCTTGACGTCCTCTGCTCGGTGGCAGACAATACCCCATCAATAGACGTGGGCAGATTTCTCCTGGGAGACGTAGTTCCTCAAAAAACCAGCCTGCTCCCCGCTGACTGGCTTATAACTCCGTCGGTACTTCAGGATATACCTCAGACAGCCCAGGCTGATATCATAAAGTGCCTTCAACTTGGCATTTAAACAGCGGACGGGTTTTAGTGAGGCCTCTCTTTCTAATGTAAAGATGGCGACCACATCTTTGCATGGCAAAGAAAGAAAATGCTTGTGTTTCCCCCCTTCTTAGAAAGTTGCCAGTCCCATCCCAGAGTTCAGTTTGTCAGACCTTGTGGAGACTAAATTACCTCCCTTCCTTGGAATCCTATCTCCTGATACCAGCACGGGCATTCACATCCAGTCTATACAAGATGTTCCTGCTTTCTAGGCATCAACTACATGAGCCACATCTTGGCTTCCTCCTCCCCGTTAGGGCTAAGACCCCTCCTGTTCCTCTTGGTCAACTGAGATGGGAAGTGTCTGTGCCAGCTGTGGGAGGGCCACCTTAGAGCATGTGCCTGTATATGTGTGTCTATGATATGTATGCACATACCTATGCCTAGAAGGGAGGTTTACAGAGGGGTCCAAAAACATACCTGTCACATGCTCTGAAGAGTAAGGCCACATCTGTCTTGAATGCTCACACACCTTCATTGGTTGACACAGCAGTGGCCTCACAGTAAACAGTTCGTGCTTCAGTTGGCCTTTAGAACAGAAGACCAGCCCCGTTCTCCTGCATGAGTATGTGTCTGAAGTCAAAGCCCTTTTGAACCTGAGGCCCCAGTCACCTGTTCTGGCTTCTGAGCTTCCCCTGTGTTGTGAATGACAGCAGGAAAAAGAAACAGTGCAGAATGCACCAGGCCACTTGCCAGGTGGGCCAGGACACTTGACCTTCCCCCACGGGGCTGTTGGTTGAGGTGTCTTTCCCCAGGCAGCCAGCAGGTGGCATCAAGTCTTTCATTGCTTGAAAGGCTCTTAACCTGCTCCTCCCCACTGTCTTTTTAGGACTGGCCCCAAGTGACTTGCCAGACTGTTGTAGGCAAAGTGATGAGAGAGGAAGCCTATGTATGCTATTACCAAGATAAAGAAGCCAAGAAGCCAAGATAAATGTCTTGTGGGGATGTTGTCCTGAAAGGCCCTGCTTCAGGCAGTTTCCAAGAGGGCATGGCAGACATCTCTGATTTGGAAAGGACCCCAGCTTGTAGGTTCCTGCAAAAGCTCACGAAGGTCCTTCTGCCAGCTAGCGGCTGACTTTGGAGACATTAGGAAGACATCAGGGAAAGAGAAGGAACCTCTTACCCAGCACCTCTGTGTATTCACCAACCTCGAGCCTCTCTGAGACCCATAGTTGAGGGATTTGATGGACATCCTCCTATGTAGCCATGACTGCTTAAATAAGACCACTTGTGGGTCAGTCAGTCTCCAGTCTCCAGCCCCAGGGGATGGTGGGGCTGAGAGTTCCAACTTAGTAAAATCATATGGCTGGTTCCTCTGACAACCAGCTGCCATCCACAAATAGTGCAGCAACACAGATGCAGGTATGTTGGAAAGGGGTTTATGGAAGATACTCTTCTCACCCCATCACTCAGGATATTCTGAGACTTTGAGGCTCTTGCTAATAATGAAGGACAGAGACCAAAGTATTTTTTATTGTGTCATAGTGACATTAGGATTTGTTGTGAGTTCTAGGTTCATCACAACAGTTGCAGCAGAAACAGAAGAGATGTTATTAGAAAATGACACACTTCTAAGAGAGGAACAAGGGTGGGTTCAGTAGCTCCAGGGCCCCTGCTACAGAGAGGTTGGGCCTTCATATCACACTGTGTGGGTTTTTGGTTGTCTGCACATGATGTTCCATCGTCACACAATATGTGTCTCCTTAGCATCATGTGTGCCTCCTTCGGTGGAGGGATTGGGTCTGGAATAGGTTTTCCAGCCATCCTCTTGAACAACTGAGTTCCTTTAATGAAGGTCTTACACAAGGCTTGCTAGGTCTCATTCTCCACCCTGCTCGCCTGTCTCTGTAGTGAGCCCCTTGCTCTGGCTGGTGGTGCAGCCTCTTGCTCATACCTTCACACTAAAAGAGTAAGAAGTTCTGTTTAAGCCAGGTAATGATCCTGAACCTGAGGCACACACCCTGGCTTCACAAACTTTCACCTTCTGCCAGGACACAGAGAAGAAGGCTTTCTTGGTGTTAAGGGTGTCAATAGTTCCTGTTAGCATTGGAGAGCCAACATGTGTGGCCTTTAGGAGAAGTCTGGAAACAGTGCAGGGCCTTTGTGGCCTCTTGATTCTGTAGGAAACCAGTGACCCTCATCTGAGAATAACGTTGCTTTGAGTAGTAGTGAGAGTGAGGTAGAATGACACAGGCAGAAGGTGGCAGAGTTCCTGGAGCCTATGTATCCTTCTAATTCTCTGTGGCCATGGTGATAAGGTACCGAGACTCAAAGACATTGAATGTGTGCATACAGCCTAGCTCAGCCTGGTTCAGAGAAGTTCTCATCTCCTCACCCCAGCTCATTCTTAGACCTCAAATGATAGAAGCTAGAGGAGCTCTTCTGAGAATGAGTCAGGGCTGAGGTGGGAACCTATCAACATATTGGTGAAATATGAGCATTAACTGCTCCACTGACAACCCACTGTGCTGTGTCAGAGAACCTTGTGGTGACCGATCAACACCTCTCGAGGCTCTCCTTCCCTTCCCCACCCATGCTCTGCCCTGTCAGCTGTCTTACGGGAGAATATTCCCTTCCCGTCTCCAGGTTCCATGTGGGTTAACAGTCTCAACGAGTGTTATCCATGTCTGGCGTGATTCAGCTAGCCTTCAGGTATTTACCATAGGGGAATTCCACATAGAGGCTCATTCATCAGCACTCCAGATACTCAGCCATTAAATAGATTTCAGTTGGCATGTATTGAGCAAATATCTCAGTCCCAGCTCTTAGCTGTGCCCCTGGGGTGTGAAGTCGTTTTCCAGGGTGGATCATTTGATAATCCTTTTTGTACTAGAATCTGATCATTGAAGCTACTTTCTAGTGTAAACCTGTGGCCCATGAACTCAACACTTGGAAGGAACATTTCTACATGCAGGGAACATATCCCACCCTAAGGTACTGGATGCGCTGTCAAAAAACAGGGCAGGGGGCAATGTTTACTTTGCCCTTCTGTGTGCTAACTCCAACTCCAAAATTCAAATTTCATATGATACTGTTCTTAAACGCATGGAAACATTTTAAACCCCCCAAAAGACACAAAAAGGTGGCCTCTCCTTTTCCTGTTTCTTTCCCTTTGTGAGCTAGTGTTCCACTGTGTCCTTGATGCCCACCTGTATCCTCCACTCCCTGCTGGAGAGCAATGCAGAGCCCTCCTTTCTCTGCCCCACACTTTGCAAGCGAACATGTGTTGAGAACTGAACCAAGGCAACAGGTGGGGCCACAGCTCCCCTGTGGTTCCTTGTTAAGCCTTTGTGCCACAATTGTGGAAAATCTATCCCATGTTGGCTTTTATCTTAAACATGAGCCACTGGCGTTGCTAATCCCTTCCCATTTGCTTTTGCCTGGTCAGCAGCTAGAATGGCCTTGACAGATTTATGGTGGCAAGGTTGGAGAAGACCAGATTGGAGTAGAGATGAATATGAAGAATAGCATCTGGATGGAGTTGGGAGAGTCTTGGCCCTGAGACAGTAACCCCATGCTGAAAGACTCAAACTGGAGGCTGAATGTTCCGAAGCCCTGATCAAGATAAGAAGCTGAGGCTTCATCGTGAACAACCTCCCATCATGCTGTGCAATAGACACTTTCCGGTGGGAGTCAGAGAACCTGCCAACCACTTCTTGGGGAAACTGCTTCATTTTTTAAGCCCCTGTTTTCCATGTGTCTGAGTCCTTTATCCTTAGGACATTCTCAATGATGAGGCCATGCTGCTTCTGAGCACCAAGGACCAGATAGAACCAACAAGGACTGAAGGATGTCAGTTACTTTTAAGGGATTAAGCATGCTGTGGTAGAGACATGCAAATCGAAAGCCTCCAAAGTGGTCCAGGGCATAAGTTGTAGGGCCATCCACAGGCATGATTCCCTCCTCGGGATCTGTCTGTTTTAAAGTCTGCAGCCGCTTAGATGAGTCCCCCTGTATATCGAATCAGAGCCCATAATGAATATCCTGCATCTGCTAAGGTAAATTCGAGTCTCATTGAAGGGAGAACTTCATCACATCTAGAATAGGGATTGACTGAATACCTAGATCTCACAGCCTAGCCAAGTTGGCACATACAATTTGCCCTCTCAGTCTATCACAGGCCTTGTGTGGAACCAAGAAAATGAGTTGTCTGAGACAGGAGATATAGCTCACCTGTGCCCTAGAGATAGAGAACAACATGGCAGGAGCTCAAAGCTAGAGCGTCTCGTAGGGAAAGGGACCATAGTGGAAAGTATGTGTGCCTCAGAGGAAGCTTTGTACCCTTTTCCAGGTCCCCAGCATCCCTGAGTCATGAGACCAGTGCTCATGAGAAGCCGTGGCTTTGTTTCATCTTACTCCTGAGCTGGTGGCCAACAGACCCACTGGCCTCGACTCCTTGTGGCTGGTGCCTTCTGAGACTCAGATATGAAATGATACACTCTGTCTAAGCAGAAGTCCTCCTAGCTATAAATCATGGCCGCATCTCCTCCTTGATTTTGGGAAGGGGAAGCAGGGGTCTGTGATTATCTTGGCTGCATGTTGGCGTATGGGTCTCCTGCCAGAGCTGTGTCTGTAATGGACTGGTCATCTCTTTCACGATTAGGAATTTCAAATATTTGAGCAGGCAAATTTAAAGGGTGATGTCAACTCAAGTAGTCAGAAACTCGGGGGCGGGGGGAGTAGATGAGGTGTTGGTTCTGTGGGGGAGGTAGAAGGCTGTACAGTCAATTCACCAGGCCCACACATTTATCTATTTGATCCACAGTGTGGGTGGTCTCTGTGGTAATCTAGATATATACAAGGACTGTCTCACCTCTTCTTCAACTGACCAAACAGTTCCTCCAGATAGAGGCTGATTTCGTTCTCTGTTTACTTTTGTTTGTTTGTTTTGTCTGTTTTTTGTTTTTTTGTTTTTGTTTTTGTTTTTTTTTTGAGACAGGGTTTCTCTGTGTAACCGTGGCTGTCCTGGAACTCACTTTGTAGACCAGGCTGACTCACAGAGATCCTCTTGCCTCCCAAATGCTGGGATTAATATATGTATGCTATTACTGCCCGGTTCCCTATTTATCTTTCAGGAGACTGAAGCTCTGGGAGGTGCCTGGCTGGGTCTCATGGGTAGCAATATCTAGAACCAAATATTCTCTGAGGCTAGATTCTATGTGTGTGCTCCCAGGTCTTTGCCAAGGTGGCCTTTCATTTGAGGAGAAAGATTGGAAGACAAAAATGTGATAAGGAGAATGTGAAGCCACAGGGAGTGAGGAGCGAGCTAGCTAGGGACATTCAGAAGGGTGGGACTCAGAGCACTGGGCTGCTAAGAACATTAAGAATAGGTGTTATTCATCCAATCAAAGTGAGGAGAATAAATATCTATGGAGTGGTCAGACATAAGTGGAATGTCTATACCACACTCCTTCTGCAAGGTTCAGGAACCATCGTAGAAGAGAAGATGGAAAGAGGTTGAAGAAACCCAAGCAAACCAGTGTACTCAAGATCAGCCCAGCTGCGCACATGAACTCACATTAACTGTGGTTTCCCTGCACAAGACCTGTACAAGGTTAAGTGAGTCAACACTTTAGCTCATGAGCAGAGCCCTACTCCTAGCTGATAAGCTATCCACAGTGGATGGCCTCTCAGGGAGGAATGGTCAGGTTTCTTTAAGAGTGTGAGTGATCAGCCGGGCGTGGTGGCGCACGCCTTTAATCCCAGCACTCGGGAGGCAGAGGCAGGCGGATTTCTGAGTTCAAGGCCAGCCTGGTCTACAGAGTGAGTTCCAGGACAGCCAGGGCTATACAGAGAAACCCTGTCTCGAAAACCCAAAAAAAAAAAAAAAAAAAAAAGAGTGTGAGTGATCGCTGAGGCATAACCTGCACTGCAGGCCCTGGGAAGACAAGGCACTGTCTAGTACTGTCACTGTGTCATTATTCCCATCAGAGACCTGAAAACAGATCACAGGAGAAGTGTCACATCCCATACCACACACCCGCAAAGGGCTACCGGTTTGAGCACTCAGCCATTGAGACCCCAGCCTTGTCTCTTCCGTTGCTGCCCCCTGCTGGAGGTGTCTAATGTTTAGTGCTCTCCAAAGCCTGCCCTCCCTTGGATTGATAGCGGAATAGTGAGTAAGGGAGGTAGTTGAGTGTTTGCTGGCTGGATAGTGTCAAAGCTTTGTTGGGTTCTTGGTGCCTGGTCGTAAGGAGTTTAAAGCAAGGCTGGGGTCTGTTTGGGAGGTGAATGACAACACAGAGCTCCAAGTCTGGAGCATAGTATCTCTGCATATAGAAACTAGATATGTGTGGTGTAGAAAGCATTCAGTGAACAGAAGGTTCCAGAGAACCAAGCTCTGACCACAGACGGAATTTAGACTTGCATTTTCGCTGCCTAAAGCATGAAGATGACCTGCAGTGAAAGTGCAGAAGAATTCAAGGCCAGTCAGAGCTGTTAGGTTGTGGGTGGGGCTGTTTGCAGAGAACAGAAACACAGAACTCCCTGTCCTGAGTGTTTCCAAGCCTGGAATGCTGTGTATGTAAGAGACTGCAAGGGGATTCCTTCAAAGGAAGATCTTCCAGCTGAGGGTTAAGGATGCCCTGGTTCACCCCGGAGTCACGGTGGTCTCACGGTCAAGGGAACAGAACTGGGTGTTGCTTTCAGGGAAAAGTCTCCTGGAAAGACAGGACCCCATAGATCAGGCCAGGCTGGGGCATTCAGAGCAACTCCAAAGGTGATTCTTCTAAGAAAATATTTAACCCAGGCCTGTTAAAATAAACACAACATCAGACAGGCCTCTTTCCTGCTCTGGCAGCTGATCTGACCATGAGGGGAGTAGAGATTTTGTTTATTCATTTTGAGACAGAGTTTCATGCATCCCAGACTGGTCAGGAACTTGCCATGTAGCTGAGCGTGACCTTGGACTTCTCATCCTCATGTTTGCACCTCCCTGGTGCTAAGATCGCAGGTATATGCCAATAACATGCCCACTTACGTGGTGCTAGTCTCTACTAAGCAAGCACTCTACCATCTGAGTCAGATCCCAAGCCCCAGGATGAAGGGTTCAGAGGAGCAATGGACTACGGCTACTGAGACCTTCTGTAAGCTTATTACCCACAAAGCAGTCATTATACCTCTTGAGTATAGTGAAGGCAGGGGCTGAAAAGCTATTAAAGGTTATAGCATCAAACCCACTTTCTGAGTGGCTTACGGAATTTGGCTCCACCCCCACACCCTCGGCCACGTTTAAATGGTACTGTCAGCTTATCTTGTTTGTGAAAGTATTGCATTGGAGCAAGTTAAAGAGTGGAAAGAAAACCCATCAGCGACCCCCATCCCTTAGCCTGTGTGTCACAGCTGTTACGACTACAGCTCCTGCTGCGTTTATTTAAGGCAAATTATGTGTTCTGGAGGCCCCTGGTATTAGCCTCATTTCCTCTCCCAGACTGTACTTTCCCTCAGCCTGCCCAGCATTGCACCCGACTGCTGTTGGTCCTCTCCACTATTGGCTACTGTTTATCAAAGGAGATGGCTAGTTTGCTTTTGTGCTTGGTCACCTGGCTTCTAAATTACTCCTGGCTTCATCCTTGCACCCCCATGGCTCCAGCTATATAGGAAGAGACATGTCCACTTACAAGTCTGCATCACGTCGGTCCCTTCTAAGGATATACCAGTGCCAATCATCCTGGTAAAGGGGACATTCCGCCCCCCCCCCCCCGAGTGCTGCCAATGCTCTAGCGTGCTCAGCTTATGTGGTACTGGGAATGGAACCCAGATCCTTTGCAAATGCAGTAAGCGTTCTTAACCGCTGAGCTATCTTTGCAGACTCTGTAATATGCGCTTATAAAATTTTAGTATTGTATATGTCAGTGTGGGTATGTGTGAGTACATGCTCACTAACTTCTTCAACCCAAGGCTTCCCTGCTGATACTTCCAAGATGTCTCTTGAGGGACCCCCCCCCCCGCCCCCTCCTCTAAAAAGCCCCCTCTGGTATTTATCTCTGTGTTTACCCTTGTTGAGCCCCATATGCAAGCAGTTGTGAAGTCAAAGACCTGGAGTCCTGTGTCCCCAGCCTGCAGGCTGGCACCTACCCCACAACAGAAGCTGCCTGAAGTTTTTGTTGAAAAGAATGCCATAGCCTTAAACAGGAGCCTCCTTCAGAACAAATACCTACATGTAGCGCTCCTGTAGCCAGGCCTTTCTTCAGCCCTCCCCTCTCCCAGGAACCCCCAGAAATCTGGCCATTTTTAACCTGGTGAGTCAGCCTGCAGAAGTGATGTATCTCAGTTACAAGCCAGTCTCCCTCACTGCCTGTTCTCAGGATACCTTGGCATTTCTCTCAGTTGCAGGCTTGATAAAGGCTAGGTGAAACTGTGTGAACCTCAAGCGCGGTGCCAGACACTCGCTTCCTGGTGTCAGGCAGGCAAAGGCAGTTCCCCTGGCCTGTCTTCTGAAGCCAGAAGAGCAGGAAACACTGGCTGTCTGATCCCACCCTCAAAGGCTCCACTCATCTTCTAGAGAGAACATAGAATCCTCAGAGCCAGCCTACGTGTTTCTGGCAGTAATGTAAAAAGAACTTGTGTTACGTGCGGAGCAGATCGGAGACTTTGGAGCAACAGGTATAGCCATCCCAGAAGCTTAGCCACTACATCTTAGTGTGTTGGATGTGCTTGCAGGGAGAACCTGGTGTGGACAGGAATGTATGTGCTTATAGAAGACAGAGGACAGCTTTTGGGTGTCCTATTTTCTACCTGGTGTGAGACAGGGTCCCTTGGTTGCTGTGCTACCCAGCTAGCTAGCTAGTCCCGGGAGCATCTAGAGCGTTTCCTGTCTCTACCTCCCACTCCCCACAGTGTGGTACTGGGATTCCAGCTGCTCACCTTTGGAAGTCCAGCTTTTATGTGGATCTGTAGGGTCAGAACTCACGTCCTTAGGCTTCACCCACTGAACCATTTCCCCAGCTCAGGAAGGACTCTTCTGACAGTGCAGAGACTGTGATACTCCTGTGGCTACCACATGTTGTCTGCTGCGCTCTGAGGTCATTCCTCAGCCATGACCTCACCAAACATAGAGATCTCCAGCAGGTAGACGGTTCCAGGGCCAGGAGATCTCTCAGTCTAAACCTCTAGTTAACTGATATTTCAGAAGGGACTTGAGGTTCTGAAACAATTTCTACCAAACCCTGACCTGAGGTTGAGGGCACAGCTGGATCAGCTTCACCCTAGGGCCTATTAATATGGATGATATTGCCTCTCGCCACAGAGGAGTCCAGGACCAGTTACTGAAGATTTATGTTTTAAATTATAATGACACTTTTTCTTTCTTTTTTTTTTTTAAGATTTATTTATTTTATTTATGTGAGTACACTATTGCTGTCTTCACACACACCAGAAGAGGGCAGTGGATACCATTACAGGTGGTTGTGAGCCACCATGTGGTTGCTGGGAATTGAACTCAGGTCCTCTGGAAGAGCAGTCAGTGCTCCTAACTGCTGAGCCATCTCTCCAACCCTATCATGCATGACACTTGTCACATCATGACAACTAATTCTTAGGGAAACTGAGGCCCATCTTGCTGATTTCAGGATTTAAGGTGGCATCTCTGATAGGTTCTTCCCAGGGTAGAGTTACCAACATGCTTGTTTTAATTGCATGTATGTAAAAACAGTGACCAGGAGAACCCCCGGGAGCCTTTTTTTTTTAAGTGTTGGATTATATTCTATGATACTAGTCTAGAGGATATGGGATTGTTTTCTTATTCTTTAAATTCGATTTATGTGTAAAGATGTTTTGTCTGTATATGTGTCTGAGCCTAATGCCTGCAGAGACCACAAGAAGGTACTGGGTCCGCTGGGACTCTATGGGTGCTGGAAATTGAACCTGGGTCCTCTGGAAGAGTAGCTAGCGCTCTTAACCACTGAGCCATCCTTCCGGCCTCTGTACACGTGACTTTTGCAGAGCTAAAAAACAAAACAGAACACAGAAGAGCTCACATGAAGATAGGTATCAGTTATCTGTCAATGAAATGGGCTTGTGAGTGGCAAACATGTACCACATTAATATAGAATATTGACATAGATCAGACTTTGAAGGGAGGAAGGAGCTAGGAAACTCAATGATTATTGTACAACTTTCTTACAAACCCTTAAATGCTCTGAAAAATCAAGGTATTTAAAAATAAAGTAAAATTTAGTTTGAACTCTGCTAAGGACAGCCTACAGCCAAGAAGCCATGGCCCTGGAAAGTGTATTTTTCTCCGAATCCCTGGTGATTTAAGTTCATCTATGTTGCGAGACTTCCTGGGTATCAGTGCGTCTCTGTTCAGCATGTTTGATGCCAAGAAAGAGCTCAAAGGGGCTTTGTCTAGAGAGCAGTCTCCTGTGTGCTCGGATGCGTCTCATCTTTCACAGGGTGAACAGAAAGCTTCCTGCTGGTGCTAGAAATATTTGCTGCAATCCACACTAACAGTTGAACCACAATAAAGAGAATTCAGTCAAGACAAAATCCCAGATACAGGGGCGGGGATGGGGGTCGGGGCTGCTTGCCCATTTTTCCAAAGCTGCCGGTGTTTCTTCAGAGGGATGTGCAGTAGTTCCCATTTTAAACAAGAGTTCTCATGGATCACGATGAAGATTTTACACATGCTCATTTATTTAGATAGGAGGTGCTAAGGACACTGGTTGGACTTCTTGGCTCTCTGTCCACCCAAGGATGCATTTCATTAGCATAGTTATAGCATTTCAAAAATTAAAACTCTTGGGCCAGAGAAATGGCTTTGTCCCATAAGCATGAGCTCAGTCCCCAGATTCATGGATGTAAGGAAGAGAGGAGCTGGGGTGATGGCTCAGTAGTTAAGAGCACACGTTCCTCTAGCAGAGGACCCAGGTTCAATTTCCAGCCTCATATGGCAACACACAACCATCTCTAACTTCACTTCCAGGGGTTCCAGTGCTCTCTCCTGGCCCTGAGAGATACCAGGCATACATGTGATGCTCACGTAGTCATGAAGGCAAAGAAGCCACGCACATAATCTGGCCTACACACACACACACACACACACACACACACACACACACACACTAATAGAAGAAGAAGAAACTTCAGATTATTTTCTTTGTATTGTATATGGCATTATACCTGTTCTTGTGTGTGTATATGTGAGTTTTTAACTCTGTTTGTGCTTGTGGATGTGTGCACATGTGTGTAGAGCCAGAAGTTGACACTAGGTATATTCCTTTGCTGGTATCCACCTTTCTTTTCCTTTATTTTAATGAGATTGGGTGTGCCAGTTAGTCAGTCTTATGTCAATTTGACACACAAACTAGAGTTATCTGAAAGGAGGGCATCTTGGTTGAGAAGATACCACAATAAGAACCCAGATGGAAGGTGTTTGCTTAATTAGTGATTAATGGGGAAGGGCCCTGCCCATTGTGGGTGGTGCCATACCTGGGTAGGTGGTCCTGGGCTCTGTAACAAAGCAGGCTGAGCAAGCCAGGGAAGCAGCACCCCTCCATGGCCTCTGCATCAGGTACCGCCTCCAAATTCCTGCCCTGTTTGAATTCCTGTCCTGATTTTCTTCGATGATAAGCAGCAATGTGGAAGGGTAAGCCGAATAAACCCTTTCCTCCCCAACTTATTTTTGGTGGTGGTGTTTTGTCTCAGCAATAGAAACCCTAAGATGTAGGCTATCACGGTGTAGGCCCTGATTGGCCTGGGCCTTTCAATCTAGATCAAGCCAGCCTACAGTTCACGGAGATCCATTTGCCTCCCCTGTGTTTGGATTAAAGGCATCCACCAACACCCATGACCGCTTCCGTTTTTAAGACAGGGTCTCTCACTGGACCTGGAACTTACTGATTCACTTAGGCTGGTGGGCCGATGAGATCCAGGGATCTGCCTTACTCTACCTGCCACCCCCAGTACTGGATTTACAGAGTCCACTCTCCTACTTACTGCTTTTATACAAGTCCTGGGAATCTTAACTCGGGTCCTGATACTTGTTAATAGAAAGTCTGTCATCTATTGAGCCATCTCTTAGATGACCCTCAACACCACCACCTCCAATTGAAATTCTTATAGCACATCTATCTATATAGGATAAGCTAAACTGAAGTCCTCTGGAAATTAGTGTTCCATGGACTTTTATTAAAATATGGAGCAGCTCTTGCCCAGCAGTGGTTGGTTGTGGTTGCATGCTTTTAATCCCAGCACTTGGGAGGCAGAAGCAGGTGGATCTCTGAGTTAGAGGCCAGCCTGATCTACAGAGTGAGTTCCAGGACAGCCAGGGCTACACAGAGAAACCCTGTCTATGTATGTATGAATGAATGAATGAATGAATGAATGAGTGAGTGAATGAGGAGCATCCCACTGCTTTTTACAGAAGATGCACAGACCAGGGTATCACATTTTAGAACTGTGCAGACATCTCCCCTCTTGGATCCATCACTCTGCAAGGAGCGTGGTAAGGATAAAACAGTGAAAAGATGAGTCAGAGTCACCTGGGTGCTGAAATCAGAGGATCAAGGGAATAACAATGCTGCCAGGTACCACTGCTGAATCCCACCCCACCCCACCTCCTGCCCCTACCTTACCACCTCCCCCACCCACCTGCTGTGAGTCTCAAAGTGGGGAAGCCATTGCCCTGCTGAAGGAATAGCACAGCCACTCAGCAAGTCATACTGTACCTTGGAGGCCTGAGAGCCAGTGCCACTGATTGCAAATGTGTAAAAATGGCCTTCTAGATTCAAAGAAATCTGACTTTCAGAGTTTCCGCTTTTAGGTAGTGGCCTCAAAACTACTCTTGGTTGAATTTGTCTTTAAGGCTTTATGTGTAGGGCCAAAGAGATGGCTCAGCATTTAAGAGTACTGGCTGCTCTTCCAGAAGTCCTGAGTTCAATTCCCAGACATCACATAGTGGCTCACAGCCATCTATCTGTAAATGGGGTCAGATATCCTCTTCTGTCATGGAGGTCTACATGCAAATAGAGCACTCGTGTATTTAAAAGATGTTATTTGCAGTGTTACTGAAATATTGCATATGTCATAAAATACCTGTCCCACCCCCACCCCAAAGCCATAAGAATTCAAAGGGTTTGATGTCTCCCACAATGGTGCACAGCCATAACCTAGAACCCAAGAGCTGAAGGCAGGAGGATCTCAAATTTGGGACCAGCCTGGGCTACAAAGTGACACCCCAGTCTAGAAATATACAAGCAACAGAGGCATGCCAAGAAGTAGATATAACAGAGGGACTATGTTTCTTTGTCTGCAGTCCTCTACCTCCCATACCTACTCCCGCTCACCCCTACCCACCCCCCACCTATCCCCTACTGGGCAGAAATCACTGCTTTTGTTGTTGGGTGTTTGAGTCAGCAGGGAAGCTAGCTGAAGCAGTAAGGTCCGACTTGAGCCACCTGGGCAACCGCCAGAGGGTGCTGAGCCTGCTAGCTTGTAAGAAGTTTAATTTGTTGCAAACCCCACATCCCAACGAATACCCTGTGTTTGCCTACAGCGTGCTCTCTTCTGTGCTTAATTCTGTGATACCTGGTTGGGGTCTGGATCCTGCGACCCTGTGATTGCACCTCCACTCCAGCCTGTCTTTCTCTCCCCCACCCTGCTCTCTGTGCTCCTGCGGCCTGCTCAGGCTCCATCTGATTAGCTTGGCAACCTCTTTCAAGTGCTCCCTGGAGGGCCAGGCTCTGTTGACAAGGGCCAGCCAGAGTAGGCTGCAGACCTCCTGGGTTCACTTGTACTGTGGCTGCCCGCCCGCTGGCCTGCCTGCTGCCTGCCTGCCTGCTTCTCTCCATCCAGAGAACTTTTCATCCAAGCCAGGATTGAGATGGATGTGAATTGCAGAAAAGCCAGGGAAGGAGCTCGTGTGCTTTGAGCTGAGAACCTCCCCCAGCGGAACAGTTCACAGTTCTCAAGGTCTGTTTGCTGGGGTTATGTTCCCGGTGCTCAGAGCTGAGGCGGCTTAATATGGCTACAGGTAGCTGGATGGGGAAGCTAGGGATGTAAGTAGAACTCTACATCCTCCTGGAAGGAGAAAGGTTGGAAACCTGGTGAGGTCCTGAGGAGCTAGCAGCCCCCAGGGACAGCAGAAAGCGGCACAGAAAGGTAGGAAATGTGTCCTATATCCCTCAGCCCTAGGAGGGGTTGGGAGGGTTCCAGCAAACGGCTGAGGAGAGGGTGGGTGTGTGCCCAAGGATTGCCTATAAAGGCGCAGAATGAAAGCTGGGAGCTTTCCTACCTGCCCCTGCCCTTGTGTGTGTGTGTGTGTGTGTGTGTGTATGTGTGTGAGTGTGGGTGTGTTGCCCAGTTGGGGTCATTTGTAATTCTAGTCCTGTCACCACAGGGAAACTTGAGCTCTGACCCTGTATTTTCTCCAGAAACTGCTGTTGGTTTTGTTTTCTTTTATGTCAGCCTAGGGGACCCATCAACAGGAAGTGATACATTTTAGTATCTTTGACTGGGATGGCTTTTATTTCCTTGAAAATAAGAATATTCTGTGGGGAGGGTAGTAGAGACACTGAGAGGATGACACTGTTTGCTGAGTGACATGTGTCACGCTCTGTCAGTGTGCCACACTAAAACTCCAGGGCAGATGGGACCTGAAAGAAAAAAAAAATGAGTGTCGCCATTTTAATATCAGCACAGAAAAATTGGCCTCGTTTTTTTTTGTGATCTCATTTTTGCATTTCATATGCATCATCTTAAATCAGACACAGCAGCTGCCCCACCCGCCTTTGGTAAAGACCCGGCGCCTTCAAAGGGATTAGGCAGCTCTGCTAGGCTGGCATTCAGCTTGTCCCTCTGTGACCCAGAGGGAGGTTTAGCCATCTAACTTCTAAGAGGCCCTAAGCTAAAAGGATCTTTTTACAGGTTTGTCCAGAAACTCAATTTACATCCTAATAAACTCAGAGAATCAATGTCACGCTGGGCTGTAACCCTGCAGCGTGCCTTGAAGAGCACGTGTTGTTTAGCTGCTAAAATGTGGTGGTCTGGGGCTATCAGCCCCCCTCCTGCTCCCTCCCAGCTTTATGCAACACCATAACTGTTGATGTACGTGCTGGTGTATTTATGTTGATATTGGCAAGGGATCTCACCTATGCCCATTTGCCTATGTTCACTTCTAAACTAAAGCTGTGTCCAAAAACTTGCAGACAGGCTGATAAAGTCTTTGAAGAAAAGTAATCGCCAGGCCCGATGTGCTTTTCCGCCTCCCGTTCCTGCTTTCATTTCTTGCAGCAGAGAGCTATTTCCTTTTCACTGCATGCGCGTGCTGCTCTAAGTGCACTAGAGTGAGTCCTTCCTTACCTGTGGTTCCTTCCCCACCCCCACCTACCCCTACCCCCAGCCCCCAGCCCCACCTCCAGCTCCATCCACAACAGTGACGTCTTTCCAAGTGAAAGACCCCCCCAGCTGAGGCAGGCTAGGTAGAACTGTGAACTTGGAAGGTACAAGGACATGTCACATCCAGCCAGTTTCACTGGGCTCTGTGGTATTACCTCACTGCACTTAGGAAGGGAAAGGATCTCTTTACCCAGTCTTCGATTCTGTCTAGTGTTTGTTCCAATGGACGCTGTGGGGTTCCTTAGCTAGTGTGAGTCTGAGGCCAGCCTGATCTACAGAGTATGTTTCAGTACAGCCATGGCTACACAGAGACACCCTGTCTCAAAGAAACAAAACAAAACAAAACAAAACAAAACAAAACAAAACAAAACAACAACAACAAAACCAAAGGGGAAAAAGGAGGGAAGGAAGGGAGGGAGGGAGGGAGGGAGGGAGGGAGGGAGGGAGGGAGGGAGGGAGGGGAAGGAAGGAAGGAAGGAAGATAGGAAGGAAGGAAGGAAGGAAGGAAGGAAGGAAGGAAGGAAGGAAGGAAGGAAGGAAGGAAGAAGGTGTCTTGTGGCTGGCACATGGCCTTTGCAATGGGGATACGAGGTCCACCCTGCAGGTTTGCTCATTCCCTAGAAGTCAAGGTGATTCAGCCAGCATGAGAACTGGTGTTAGGGAAAAGTCTGTAGCAAAATATATTGGTGAGAAAAAAAAATGCTCATCAAAAAAGCATTTGGTGTATGAGGAGCAGAAGAGAAGGCCCAGAGGTGTGTATACTGCTCTCCCAAGGGACCAGAGTTTGGTTCCCGTGAAACCTACATCAGGACGTTCACAGCATCCTTGATGCTAGCTCAAGAGGGTCTTCTGTCACCTGCACACATGGGCACATATCCACACACAGTCATACATGTATAGACATCGTTAAAAACATAAATGAATAGGGGGCTAGAGAGGTGGTTCTGGCTGCTCTTCCAGAGGATCTTCATTTGATTCCCAGAAGCCTCATGGTGGCTCACGAACATCTGTAACTCCAGTCCCGAGGGACTCAGCACCATCTTGTGTTCTTCCTGGACATCAGACATGCGTGTGATGCGCATATAGATAGATAGATAGATAGATAGATAGATAGATAGATAGATAGATAGATAGATAGATAGACAGATAGATAGATAGATATATCACAAAACACCCATGCACATAAAATGAATAAAAAACTTAAAA
Organism: Mus musculus; assembly: GCF_000001635.26. Taxonomy (NCBI): domain Eukaryota; kingdom Metazoa; phylum Chordata; class Mammalia; order Rodentia; family Muridae; genus Mus; species Mus musculus. The sequence goes on from NC_000073.6 coordinate 49,487,351, forward strand.
CTATAAATATGTCTTGTTAAAAATAGGGTATGGGATGATGGCAGCATGGAAAATCCAGTGTGCTCTTTGAAACTGAAGTGGGGCCTGGTACTTGGCCGCTCTCAGCCACATCTGCATCCCTGCCCTTTGTCTCGGTTCCCTCCCATGCAGTTGACTCTCCTCCCTTTTCACTGGTGTTCCAACCACAACAAACCCCTTCCTTCCCTTGGCTTACCTCTTCCATTTCCCCTTCCTGCTTCTGTGCTATGGTTTCATGTGCCTGGATGGACTTTGTTTTCATTAGCAACCCCCCAGTGTCACCTGTAGGACCAGCTTCTCCAGCACTCTGACACCTGCAGCTGCTGTACCCTACCTCAGCCTCTTAAACCTTCATGTTACACCCCTCAGTTTGGAGAGTAGAACTATTTGCCTAATTCCCAATAATTGTGAGTTTCAGCAGCAGAACCTGGGTTTGTCATCTCTCTAGCCCTAGGCTGGCACAGAGCCTAGTGCTTGTATTGTGTCCAGGAGATCATATAACCATTGTCCTAGGATTTGGACACTTGGGAACAGCATCTATATTAATTATGAGATGGCCCTGTTCTTGAAGTCTTGGGGAGCTTTGGAAGGGTTCAGAAGCAAAGACCCTTGACTACTGTCACTGCAGAACTCGGGTAGGCAATGTGGGAATTGTTCAGTAGCCTTTGGTGTAGGCAGGAACCCATGTGGCAGATACAAAGGTACCACAGCTCCTCATTGGATAACAGTGATAATTGTTTGTGTCCCCAAGGAGAAGGCAGGTGTGGTGCTGGGGCCCTGGGACTCAGCCCTGGATCAGCTGTCTCCTTAGCTCGTAACCTTGAGCAAGTCACTTCATGTCCCCACCCCATTTGAGCCTCAGCTAGAGCTGCAAAAGATGAGATGACCTTCCCCGCTGTCTCCCTAAGCCCTCAGAGCATGAGTTCGTTGACAACTCTGAGCCTTGCCCAGGGTTTCGGATGGATATACCAGGGACTGCTTCTTCAGAGAGCCAGGCGCTCACGTGGGGTTGGCTTTGCAGAGGCAGAAACTAGAAATGCATGCAGAGGAACAGCAATGGCCCTGTGGATAAAGGCACTTGCTGCATAAAGGAGGGAAGGGGCTCCATAGAGTAGTCCTCTGACCTCTGCACAGCATGTGCATATCACACACACACACACACGTCATATTCATACATACACACTAATAAAATAATAAAACCTTAAAATTCTTTTTTTTCATGTCATGCATGTGGTGTTTGTGTGGGTGGGTGTGAATGTAGGTCACAGACTATAGGCTGTCTGTCCCAGCATCCCACCCCTCCCTCAGCAGGGGTGAGGGGTGGAGGGCTGCCATCTCCTTGCCCAGGTGCAGGTCATTGCCCAACCGTATGTATTGTTTCACCAGCAATAAAAATCCAGCAGGGAATGAGCACTGCTAAAATTAGTTTGTTTGTCCTTTGACAAGATCTCCCCAGTTGGGAAAAAAAATTGTGTTTATCTAACTGGCAGGGTGACTTTGCTGAGATCAAGATTAACAGCCCTGGTTAATGGGACATGAAGTTGTACTTTGAAGAGCTCCCCTGCTCTCTCAGCAAGAACACTTTCTAAATGTTCAGCCTTCAACAGATGCTGTGCCTTGGGTGGAGGTGTTTGCCCCTCTGTCGCTACTTGGATACAAGTCAGCCACTCTGCTATTCCCTGGCTTGCTACATGTGGTACACAGACAGACAGATGGACGGATCCTAGGTACAGTGACAGGCAGACATTCATCTTAAGGTGTCCATTTTACTACCGTTTAAGCTGGCAGGAAGAAAGTCTATGATCAACATGGTCTCAGTTTGTGTCTGCTAAGCCCTCTGTGGTTGTTAGTCTGCGCTTCATTCCTTTATGTGTTCACTAAGCCAGGCAAAGAAATAGTTAACATATGTGTAGAAGTAGGATGAGCTAGGAATATGGATTTGAACAAAATAATAGACCCCGCGTTCAAGAAGCTCATCGCCTTCTGAGAAAAAGGCATTAAAAGGCGGTTATGCAAATGGTTGTTTAACAACGGCTGTGATCGTTTCTTATTTTAATTGTCATTAATATATAATTCAAGTACCATGCTTTTTTCCCCTTTAATCATACTGCTGGGTGAAAAGTTCAGTCTGTTGTGTCTTGTTGGCACAACCACAAACACTTGGTTTGATTGGCTAGATGGATAGATTTATGTATGTAGTGTATATATGTGTGTGTGTGTGTAGTGTATATGAGTAGTGTATACCAGTGTGTGTATGTTTAGTGTATCAATATGTAGCATATGTGTATGTGCATGCTCACATGTGTGTATATATGTGTGTATATGTAGTATATGTATGTACTGTGTGTATATGTAGTTGTAGGTATGTAGTATGTGTGTGCATGTGTATGTGTGGGGATGTAGGGTCTGTGTGTGTAGGTGCGTGTGTGAGTGTGTCTGTGTATGTGTGGCGTGTGTATATGTGTGTGTAGGGTCTCTGTGTGTAGACGTGTATGTGAGTGCGTATGTGTGTAGTATATATGTGTATATAGTGTGTGCATGTAGTGTATATGAGTAGTGTCTGTATTAGTGTGTGTATGTGTAGTTGTCAATATATAGCATATGTGTGCATATGGATGCACACACGTGTATATATAGTATATATATGTAGTATATGTATATAGTGTGTATAGTGTATATGTATATGGTGTGTAGTGTATATGTATGTACTATGTATATATGTAGTATATATGTAGGTGTGTGTGTATTTGTGTAGGTATGTAGGGTCTATGTGTGTAGATCTGTATGTGAGTGGTGAGTGTGTATGTGTGTGTGTGTGTGTGTGTGTTTGCCACTGCTCATACAAGGTAGCTAGCTCCATGGAAGGCTTTCGTCTTTGCCCCTTTCTTGGCTTCTCTAACTCTGCCAAAAAGCTCAGTACCTCACAACTCTGTTCTCCCAAAAAATACCTGAAGCAGGTGGCAGCCAGGGCCGAACAACCACACTATCCATGATAAGCTGAAACATACATGTAGGAGAGCTCCCATGATCCAGCTTAGTGAGCCGTGTTAGTCGCACAGTGACGTATGGGGCTCTGAGCTCCATGTTACCAGACTTGAAATACAAAAGTCATGTTTTTTCAGAAACCTAGTCAGTGATCTAATGGGGCCCATGCAGGATCAAAACCATCAAGTTCAGCGCTGGGCTCTGCCTGAATTTAGCACTGCTATGCATTCTCCTTTGTAAATGAGGAGGCCCACCTACCCAGTCCCTGCATGGGGTTGCGGAAGGGGCCTGGGTAGCATGAGGCACAGATGCTTGACGCTTGAACAACTATGCTTACAGGGACTCTCTGGTTGGTAGATTTTAAGTCATCTATTCAGAAGGCTCTGGGGTTCTCCCTCTCCAAAGCACACTGAATCCAACAGAAGATGGCCTTGTAGCATCACCAAGAGTAAATGAGTGTTACTCAGAGTCTTGTGGGAAACCTCTGATGACATCAGTGTTGAAGGTGAAACCAGACACCGTTCATACTCTAACCGTAGCAGCTTCGATGCCTGCCACTCATGCTGTCTTCCTCCATCCTCCATCTTTCCCTGCCTCCTCCCTCGAAGCTTGCCTGCTTTCTCCGGTCTGGTCTGTCGCTGTTTCACCCACAGTATGCTAAGGACTCGTCAGCTCTGTTTATGTGACTTTGATAGGACACCTGCTTGCATAATTGCAGACATTCGGAAGTATGTCATGAGTACATCTGACAGCTGATTTTATTCACCACTTCCGTCTGCTTCATAGATTCCCATGAGTTGCATTCATTAAGCCCCGCATGCTCTCTCCCCACCTCATGAGATCCTAGGCTGAATCAGCAGCTGAATTTTCCTTGGGCTGGAGTGACAGAGCCTCGGGAAATCTTTTCTTCCCCACCTAAGAGCACAAGGGACCCATGCGGGGTTTCTGGATACAATGGCAAGACTGTGCACCACTGCTTTTGACCAAATACACCTACCATCCTCTTTTTTCAAAGGTATATGACAGATGGTGGACTCGGCCTTTACACCCGTCGCCTGAACCGGCTTCCTGATGGGATGGCTGTGGTGCGAGAGACCCTACAACGAAATACCTCCCTGGGCCTCGGAGATGCTGACAGGTAGGCATGCTGCGCTCGGATGTAGCCACACGTCATACCAGAGCCATTTGAGAGTGGCCTACAGTATGCTGCTCGTGATATGAGGACAGTGGATCAGTTCTTCAGCTGACACAAAAAGTAGGAAAGGGGGGCTGCTGCTTCCTAGGTCTTGCTTGTATATGGTCATGGGCATGCGTATATGTAGGTATGTATTCAGTGATGGTGCGGAGAGAGGAACCCAGGGCCTCGTGAATGTCAGTTAAGTTCTCTACCACCAAGCTACATCCTCAACTCTAGGCTGGCACTTCTGATAGCAAGGGTTCGGGCTTGAGCGGTTTGGTTGCTGTTTTGACTGTTACTCCGACTCTCTCCTGCAGGCCCCAGGGACCTGCCTCACTTCCTCTCTCATTACTCAACTTTCCAGGTATTGCACCTTGAGATAACCAGGTCTGTATGCAGAGTGCAGTTCAGGCCAAAGCCCCCTGCTGTGAAGCTTAGGGTATATATTCAACTGACACACACACACAGTAAAGAGCTGACATCAAAAGGGGGGTCTGTCGACCTCTGTCACCACCATTGCCAGAGACACAAAGAACCTGTGTCCACCCTTCCTACTGCAAGGAATGAATGTTTGGCCTCCAGGTTTCTAGACCAGACTCTGACGTAAACCAATCCCCAGACCCTGAGCAAGCTCTGAAAGGACAGGTGTGATTTGCCATCTCTGGCCTGCTGTCTTTCTGGTCCTCCATGTATAGTTCAGGTACTCTTTAGCTGTTCTGTCTCGCTCAACCTCCTTCCACATCTGGGCAGACGAGCTGTAGCAGGGAACTTGGAGGGGAGTGCTTTGAAGTTGCTGTGTACTTTTAGGGTGCTGCACTCTGATTTTGTGAAGGCCACGTTGTGAGGTAGGGTTGTTTTCTTGCTGTTCTCCTAGCAGGTGAGGGGCTGGAAGGATGATCCAGTGGTTGGAGCACTTGCTGTTCTTTCAGAGGAGTTTGGGTGTGGTAGCCCACATTGGGCAGCTCACAACCCCCCTATAACTCTAGCCTCTGGGGGATCTGGCATCTCTTTTGGGCCTCTGTAGGCACCTATGCACCTCTCTCTCTCTCTCTCTCTCTCTCTCTCTCTCTCACACACACACACACACACACACACACACACACACACACACACACACACATTTCTCTTTAAAATAATGCTAGATGGGTTATGTAGCTCTATGGCTTGCTTCAGAGAAGCAGGGCAACTTTGTAAAGAGACAAATGCTGAACTATTGCCCAACAGTAGAAGAAGAATTCTCACATTCTTTAGGGAGAGGGTAGAAAGGCTGGGTTGGGGGAAAGTGCTGAGTTCATTGTCATGGACTCTGACCCAGTGTCTATTAACTCTGCATGTCCTCATTTGAGTCTCCCAGTATCCAGTGTGGTCACTTATGTTGGGGAAGGCAAAAGGCTGTTTATCAGAGTTCCACCACAGGTTAGCTTTGTGGCTGCTGTTCTATAAATGATTGGTTTGAAAAAGAATCCATATAAGGGCTAAGGGTATAGCTAAGTTAATAGAGTACTTACCCAGGATGCAGAGTCCCAGGTTTGCTCCTCAGGACTGCATTCAAACAGACAGAAAACTAGCTGGGTGGTGCCACACACCTTTAATCACAGCACTTGGGATACAGAGGCAGGCTGATCTCTGAATTCAAGGCCAATGTAGACTACACAGTGAGTTCCAAGACAGCCAGGGCTATGTAGAGAAACCTTGTCTCAAAACAAACAAACAAACAAACAAAACACACAAATGGGGTGGGTAGAAAGGAGGTGAGAGGGCAGGATAGTGCTTGATCATAGAAACTTCTGAGAGCTGCGCTTTTCATTTTTAATTTTTATACATGCAGCTGTTTTAACTGCGTGTATGTGCATGCAGTACCTTCAGAGGCCAGAAGGGGGCATCAGATTCCCTGGAGCTGGAATTACAAGGAGGTTAAGAGCTGCTGTGAGGATGATGGAAATCAAACAGTGGTACACTACAAGAGTAGCCAGTGCTCTTAAATGCTTAGGAGCCATCTCTCAAGCCCCGAGGGCTCACTTCTTAAAGCTTAAACCCTGCAGATACATCTATATAGTGAATAGCACCAGAGGAGAACGTTCAGTATCTGCAGCATTCTCACTGGTCATGTCATAATTTGTCAAATTACTCTGCTTGGTTTTGCCCTGTTCCAGTTGATCAATCTGCCTGTTTTCAGGCCCTATGAGGCCAGTCTCTGCTTGTAGTAGAAGCTTCTGGGATGGCCATTTACCTAACGCTTCATTGGAGGCCTAATGGAATTATCATAGATAGCAGCTGAGCCTCATCCTGCCGCTTAGAGATTTGGGGGCTAAGACTGGAAAGACAGAAGCCATTTTTTTTCTCATTTCACCCCCCAAATGAACAGCGGTGTCTTCTGGTCCTTCCCAGACCTGAGTGGTCTGCTGTAATCATTTAAGGACTGAGTAGCTAGCTAGCCAAGGTTTTAATAAAGAACCCAAGGGGCTTCTTTAAAAAAAAAAAAAAAAAAAAAAGACTTACTAATGATACAAATGTTTCCCTGTTTTATGTAAGTTCTAGGTTACTAGCGGGGATGTGTTTGTTTGTATTCTTGTGGAAGGTGCTAAGTTTCTTTAAGCTCCATAGCTATAGTGAATAGACCAAGGCAATGCTACTCCGCCCACTAAGTGTTTTTTTTACTTTATGCATGTGTGCATATTTGTGACGTGTGTATGCTCGTGTGAGTACATAGCATATGTGTGCATGTATGAGGAAGCCCAGGCATGTCAGGTAGAGGGCTTCAGGTATCTCTATAGCACTCTCTGTGTATGTCTTTGAGGCAGGCTCTCTCCCTGAAGCTGGACCTCTAGTTCTCTCAGCTAGGCAGGAGGCTGGCAAGCCCCAAAGCTCTTTGCATCTTTGCTTCCTTGGGAGCCAGTGCTGTAGGTGTTTGCAGGGACACCGCTTGCTAGGCGAGTGTTTGGATCCAAACTTCACTCCTCATGATTCCACATCAAGTGCTCATAACCATCGAGGTTAGCTATCCAATCCCTTTAGTTTATTTTGTTGACTGAATTCCTCAATGACGAGTGCGCTGGGCTGGTGAGCTGCAAGCCCCATAGATCCTCCTGTCTCTACCTCCCTGCATATGCGACATGACTTTCAGGGATCAAACTCAGGTCCTGACACCTGCAAGACCAGCTCTTTCCTGACAGCTAACTCTCCAGTCCCTCACAGGTTCCTTTACATTGTTCACCAGGCTAGGTGAATGTTTCACAGAGCTGGGGACTGTCAGGTAGGAAATCAGTAGGAAACTATTCCTGAGCTAGCACATCACCCATGATTTTACACACACTGTTTATGCTAAGAACCGCGTGGGTTGGGTGTGAGACAGTGACTCTGTCACAACATCAAGGGAGTACACCACAGATGGCGAATATGCAAATTGGGCACAGCTCTGTGCCGCCGCCCCCCCCCCCCGAAAATGTGTTCTTTAAGCAATTTAAAGCCACCAGAATCCTTCCTTTACAACCCCCAAAAAACAAAGGTGTAAGAACTAAGGTACTTTCTAGGGAGTTTTATGTGAAGAGAGACTTGAGTTCTTGCTTGTGGTTTCACACACAAGCATTCGGACACAAGCAAGCTACTGAGGAATTGGGAAATGATCTAGACGTTAGCCCCATTGGTTCTCAGCCAGGAAGCGATGGCCTCCAAAGAGCGAAATACCCTGGAAATGTCACTAGCACAGGTAGGTAGCCACAGCTGTCCCAGAGCCTGTAACAGGATGCTGAGACCCCGGCTAGACCATGGCTATTTGCAGCATGGCCTGAGTGTGTCATTTTTAGGGTTATTAAAAGTCACCTGCAGAAAGAAATACATGCCTTCAGAGGCCTGGGAGATAGGAACTTTGTCAGTTGGAGTCTTTATATCATCAGTCCGTTCTGATGAATAATAAAGATGATACATCCAAGACACCAAGTCCCCTTCATCTCCTGTCACCGTTCAGGGCTGTCACCCTGGATCCCAGACCCTTTCTGATAGTGACTTGGCAACATCCAGCAAAGTCAGCCATTGGACAGCTGTGGAGGGAGGATGACGTGAAAGGGATGGAGGCAGCTCAGTACACACAATAGGCCCGTATAGGATAGCAGAACATAGGCCACTTTAGGAGGAGGAAGCGTGCCTAGATGGCCGAGAGTCTGGCTATCAGTCCAGTGGTTTCTGCCTGCAGCACTGTGTCTCCTGAACATGTTGGGAGTGAACATGTCAGGAGTTCTTGGATTCTAGTAACTCAGATACTTATAAGCAGAGAGCTCAGTAGAAAGTTGCCGCTCATGAATCTCTTTCTTGGACACTGCAAAGGGGCTCCTTGTGCAGGGATGTTGACAGTCCTTATGGAATAGCAGGCAGCAGGCTGGGGCATTAGATAGATGTTCCTTCTCGCTGGTACTTCCAGGTCACATTGTGTTGATAAAACGGGAATTGGGCTCAATCTACACTTTAGATCAGGCTGGGAAATGAAGCAGAAAGGGGAGGGATCTTTTTGTTATTATTGTGTTTCCCCCCACCCCCTTTTCACATTATGGATGTCTTTTCACTCTCCAGATGGTATCCATGTCAGAAAAGCTTAGAGATTGCTTTTTAAAAAACAGACACAGGACACACGTAGGCTTCGCAGCTTGTACTTGGCCCCTGACCCTGGCCTTCAATTGAAGCCAGTCCCATTCCCACTTGAATTGGGAGGCTGTGAGAGGCTGTAGCTGCGCTGCCTGCTAACGAGCAGCCTGCAAGTCCAGTCTCAGGGCTCTCCCCAAGAGCACAAGAGCCCTCATGCTGCCAGACTGCGTGACACAGGCAGAACAAAGCAACCGTTCTGTTCCCCGCAGCACATCCGTCCACCCAGGCTTGGCCTCCTCGAAGGCTCAGAGTAGGGACACGGAGAGTTCTGACTTCAGTTCCGTGGCCTTGGTGAGAGGAAGAAGAGTTCATTTCAAAGTCTGATGATGCATCTTGTTAATGACACCAGAAATCCAGGGCTACCAGAATCTGCGAAGTTTCTGAAGTCCTCCAAAAAAAATGTAACCTTTCTCGGTACTGGCTAAACACTGTCATTTAGCTCTAATTAACCTGGAACTCACTGTAGCTGAGGCTGACCTAAGGGCACAGTTGAGTTGCTCACCTCACAGCTGGTGGGAAGCAGCTGGGGACAGATTGCACCTTCTAAGAGCAAGCATCTGTCAGCCCACTTTTGGTGTGAACGCATCCTAACAAATCCACCAATGAGGCTTGTGAGTTACTCTCTTGTTCCAGTTACCTCTCTGCAGCAGCAGTCTCAACACTGGAGCCTCGGGGCCCAGTTTCACATTCAACCCATGACACAAGTCTCTCTACCTAGAACACAGAAAGCCGCTCCCTCTCCGGATCTCTTCCCCCTCCCTCCTCCCACTCTCTCTTCCCCACCCTCCACCTCTCATCCTTCTTCCTTCTCCTTTTGAGAGCCAAGTAACGCCTAGTATGTTCAAGAATATATTTTGTTCTGTGTCATGCACATAAGGGCTGTACCCATACAGCTGCAGCGCAAAAGCCAGTCTGCACCCTTCCTCGTGGCTCCTCCCACCCTTCCATGCCACGCCCCCTTTCTCTCCCCTCGTGTGCATCCAGGAACAAAGTGGGAGAGAGTGAAAGTCCCTGTTTCAAAGCCCATAAAAGGGGCCTTGGAGGCAAATCTCTATTTCCGCTGCAACAGGGTGATAATTACCACACTGGCCTTCCTGGAGGGCCCCCAGTCTGCCCCTTCCACCGGCTTCCTTTTTAAGCAAGAGACCGATCCAATCCTGTGGGCAGAGGCCACCTGGGTTGAACAGGGGGCGGGTGATGACAGGAAGCTAACCATCTGCACCTTAAGCCTCCGAGGAATTCTCCAGAGGGTTGTAAAAGGCTGGAAACCCACAGTCTGCCAAGCGTGGATCATGGTTCTCAGGCAGTGTTCCCACTCACAAAGGAAGGGCCAAGGTACTGCGGCCCCGTGAGGCACTCCATTCTCTGACACACAGCTGAATGGGGGCTGGATAGCATAGCTGTGACCCCAAAAGACTGCTTTTCCCTAAGCTGTGACCTTCCAGCACTTGTTGAAAGATAAGTTGTGTGAGATCTGGAGAGGTGACTTGGAAGTTAAGAGCACTGGCTGCTCTGAGAGAGGACTTTCAGTTCCCAGCTCCCAGCTCCCATGTGGTGGCTAGTGGCTGTCTGTAATCCAGTTCCAGGGGACCTGATGTCCTTTTTCTGGATTCCTAGGACACTGGGCATGAACATACTGTACAGACATACATGCAGGCAAATGGTCATATATGCAAAACTAAGATAACGTGAGCACTAAAGGTGGGATAGATAGATAGATAGATAGATAGATAGATAGATAGATAGATAGATACCTAACATTGAAAGCTGGAATGAAGGGCCCAGGGAAAAGGCAGAAACTTCCTCTGTGTTTAATCCCCCAGCAACCCAAAGCCTAGGCCCTGAAACCCAACCAGAGTGTGTCCCACAGCAGAAAATAACTTCATGTGACTGGATGCAGGGATCTTGGAAAGTCCTGGGGCCAGTTAGGTTGGGTTATGCTGAATAACAAGCAACTCCAAAACTTCCCACACTTATCGTCCGTCCGGCTGCTGTAGAAGGTCGTGTGGCTCATTGTTCTTCCTGGGAACCAGGGAGCCAGAAGGACTTTCCTTCACACTGAGAATTGATCGTTCCCGCGATGAGGAGATGGCGAGTGTGGTGAGCCACACGTCTCTTAAAGCCGAGGAGGACCACATTGAACCAAAGGAGGTCCTTTTGCTCCATTTCCATTCCATTGGAAGGGAAATACAGTACCCCCATGTGTGTGCCGGGAGAGCAGAAAACATACAGTGACTTCCACTGTCCTGCCTGCTTGCTTGCTTGCTTGCTTCCTTCCTTCCTCCCTCCCTCTCTCTCTCTCTCTCTCTCTCTCTCTTAAGATTTATTTATTTATTTATTTATTTATTTATTATATATAAGTACACTGTAGCTGTCTTCAGACACACCAGAAGAGGGCATCAGATCCCATTACAGATGGTTGTGAGCCACCATGTGGTTGCTGAGAATTGAACTCAGGACCTCTGAAAGAGCAGTCAGTGCTCTTAACCACTGAGCCATCTCTCCAGCCCTCAGCCTGCTTTCTTATAGAACCCAAGATCACCAGCCCTGCGGTGACCCCACTCAGAATTGGTCGGGCCCTCCACATCTATCACTAATTAAGAAAATGCCTTACACGCTTGCCTAAAGCAGGATCTTATGGAAGCAGTTTCTCAGTTGGGGCTCCTTCCTCTTGATGACTCCAGTTTGTGCCACGTGTATGTAAAATTAGCGAGCACGTGCCCCCCATACATATACCACTCAGTAAAATAAAAGCAGTGACCTTCTGGATGGACTAGGGAGATGGTTTGATGAATGGGTATAGTAATTGTTGCACGAGGACCTGGATCTAGATATGCAGAGCTCAGTAAATCCAAGCACAGTAGTGCAATGTGAAATCCCAGTGCTGAGACAGGAGGATCCTGGAAGGTTTTCACATGTCCACCTAGATTGGCATATACAGTAGTACTCAAGACATCCTTCTCAAAGGAGGGAGAGGGGGAAGGTGAGACAGAGCACATGAAGCTGTCCTGATCTCCATACAGGATCCTTGGCACTCATGTGCCCTTGTGTGCATACAAATGTGCATGAATACACACAGAGACAAATAAAATATCTCTTAAAAACTTTATCCAAGGGCTGGAGCGATGGCTCAGTAGTTAAAAGCACTGGCTGCTCTTCCTGGGGTCCTGAGTTCAGTTCCCAGCAACCACATGGTGGCTCACAACCATCTGTAATGGGATCTGTTGCCCTCTTCTGATGTGTCTGAAGATAGCAACAGTGTACTCATCTGCATAAAATTTGTAAATAATTTTTTTAAAAGAAAAAAAAAAGAAAAGCCAGGCACTGGTAGTGCATGCCTTTAATCCCAGCACTTGGGAGGCAGAGGCAGGCAGATTTCTGAGTTCGAGGACAGCCCAGACTACAGAGTGAGTTCCAGGACAGCCAGGACTGCATAGAGAAACCCTGTCTCGAAAAACCAAAAAAAAAAAAAAAAAGAGCAATCCTGCCTCGCTGTCTGTTCCTGACTCAAAGCTCTGGTTATAACTGCCTGGTATGTGAAGCGACCCTTGTACAGGCCTCTGCAGAGCATCCCTGGTTTCCGTGTGACCTGTCTTGGTCTGCTGCTCATCTGTGCCATCCAGACAGCTTGATCCAAGCTTTGTGCATAAACACATTTTCTTTGACTGCCTCTCCTGTTCACTCATGTCATGTGGGGCCTTCTGATGCCAAGGCTCTGTATGCCCAGAGTCATCAGTGCTGAGCTACCCGCTTTGCCAATGAGGAAGTTGGGTAGCAACTACCCATCCTGGCCTCCGGGAGCAAAGTGGTCCCTGTGTAGCCTGGGGGATCATGAATTCTAAGGAATTTGGGGGAAAGCCCAGCCTATCTTTTTGATGTTAGTTTTGATGCAGTCTACACAGTAAGCAAGCCAGGGACTAAGGGATTTGGCTCTGCCACCACCGAATGTCTTTAACAGGTGCCTCCCCTCTATATATCCCCATTTCTTTACCTGCAAACAGACCCTCTAATGTTTAAAGTCTTCTGGCCTCTGTAAGGCGGTGTTCTTGAAGTTGAGTTGACACGTGATTTCTGGAAAGGGCTCATCCCACAGAGGGGGACTCCACCAACCCATCCTTGCTGATAGTCATGACCACATGTGTTACCCTGTGACGATGCTTCAGTTAGGAGCCAGGTTCTCCACTGAGTTTCTGGATGAGTGTAGACATGAGCCATTGGGTAGCTACCTTGCTGACCTCTGCCACCCTGTGCCTGCAGCAGCAGCAGCTTTGAGGGACTTCGAGAAGCAGCAGGAAGCTGTTGTTGCTGGGGCCGGGTACACAAGAAGGCCTGTCTGTGGTTGAACCACAAGAGTGAGGTCCTTCAAGGGAAGGGCAGAACTATGCCTACAGCAGTGGTCTTTGGACATTTCTGAAACTTTGGCATCATTATCATCATCATCATTATCACACTGTCAAACCTTATAGCAGCTTTTGTTTCAGGAAGAACTAAGAGATGGAGCTTGTGGGACTAAGAGTCTTATTTTCATCAAGACAAAAATCCCAAATAGCTGGTAAGATAAGCCATGAGTTTTAGGTTTATCTTTTAGTCGTTTGGAGTGACGCTACTTACCCATAGACCCGAGGGTGGTCAGCCTTGACTAGGACGTATGGCACTTCCCTTACACTGTAAAGCTTCATATGTTGCATACACCACTTGGTATACCAGGGTCCCTGTGAACAGCACCCAAGGAAGAGCAAGGCCTGGTGGCATCTGCCTACCATCCAAGTCCTTGGGGGCTGAACAGGATGATCGTGAATTCGGGGCTAGCCTGACCTACGTAGAGGGTCTGTCTAAAAGGGAGGATGAGGCTAGGATACAAGCCCCTAGGACTCTAGCCCTTCCTCAAGGGGGAGCCCAGGACATACTTGTCATCTCCTTAGCTTTCAAGTGTCACCAGCCCTGGACTCCGGCCAACCTCCTGCTGGGTACCACTTTCTCCTTGGGCATTTCAAGAAGGGCAAGGCTGGTGCAGCTCAGGCTGGGCTCTGCAGTGGCTGAAAGAAGAATGTTGTATCCCGCACAAAGGGTAACTTAGGGATGCTTTTAGCCACCAATGCAGCATCTCCTTCAGAATAGTTACATCCTATATAAACAGCCAGCACCCTGTCGGCACCAGGCCGATCACACAAGCCGACCTCTCTACCATCTGGTGTGGACCCTTGTAGTTGCTTTGAGACTCGGCAATCTCAGGAAGAGAAGACTGGTCCTCACTTTGATTTATCCCATTCATCCCTAGTGCTCAGTGACACAGAGTGGCTTGGGGTGAGCTCTGGGATTGTGTGGAGGCCAGTAAGTAGGGGCTGAGGGAAATGAAGGATAGCGTGGCTCAGTGGACTCCATCCCCCACTTGCAGATAGCAGGTACCTGCTCTCAGAGCTCCACACAACTTGCCTGGAGATGAGGGCAGAGGGAGTCACAGCTCTTCAGTTTCTTCAGTGGCAAAATAACACTTAGGAAGAAACATTTCCTTTTATTTATTTAAGTTCTCTGGACATGGCTCACGCACACCCAGACAGTAGTTGAAGCCCTTGAGAGCATGTAGAAAGGTGTTGTCGTTTGAGGAGACATCTGTTGTGTGGACTTTGATGGGGTACAGATACATCCATTGGGTCTCGTATTCCCTTTTAAAACGTGGGTGCAAGAAGCCCTTTGGGTGCTCACAGACCTAGAACTTATATTCGATGGCTCATTCTCTCCTTCCCTCTCCCTCTTTCCTTCTTCCTTCTCTTTCCCTCCTCTCCCAAGCAGTGAGGAACAACTTCCTGGTTTTCTCTATCCAGGGAACCCTGATAAACTCAGATCCTTTCTGTCCTGGGATACCTTTATCTTTTGGTTTTTCCTTGGTTTCTACCCAGAACCTAAGCCTACAGGACCTTTTATCCATCCAGGGTCCCCACAACTGACACATTGCTCTGGGGGCATTTGTGTGCCTTAGGATGTCAACTTTGGCTGCCGAAAGGCAAGCTGGGTACAAGCTCCTTTCCCATGAGAGGAAACTGCACGCTGCCTGTAACCTGTTTGTTGGCTGTCTTGGCTTTGCACAGAGCCTTGTTCGCCTCATGCTAACAGATGCTGCCTGAGTGTCTAATCATTGCACCAATATTAATAAGACCATCAGTGAGGTTACTGGATTTGACAAGTCTTGTCATGGTCTCCCTAGAGATCTATAAATCCTTCGACCTTGCCCCCAGGCTCCAGCAACCTAGGACACGAGTGTCTCTCCTCTGAGCTTTTGCTGTGACCTTCAGACAGCCAACTACCACTATAACTTTCTTCACACACCTCAGGGCTCCGGAGCCTTCCTAAAGCTTCACAGTGGTGGCTTCCTGCTGCACATCGAACAAAAGACAGACCTACTCTGTAGCCTTCAAATCTGTGTGTTCTTGCTTTTGGCACCTCTCCGGCCTCACTTCATCCACATTCTCCTGGGAAGAGCCATGCCTTCCTCTGGCCCCCTTGACCTTGCTCACCCACCATGCCCTGCAGAACTAATGCACTGCCATCCTCCCTGTCTAGAGTGGGCTTCCCACGCCTCTTTCTTATCCTCTTCTTCCAGCTCACCTCAGAGTGGCTGACCTCTTCACCAACCTCAGCCCTCAGCTATGAACTGTTTATAAACTGCTTATCTTAGGTATGTGGGAGAGTATGGTCAAAAACAGACACATCTGGAGAGTCTATGGTCCTGACCCTGAACCATGTGAGGAGAGTGGGGAACAGCAAGGCCGAGAGGAGATAAGAGAACAGGGTGTAGCAGCTAGGAAGACAAAGCTACAAAAAGGGTGGACCTACAACAAGGTCTTCTGAGTGGCTCAAGCTTGAACACAACATTCTCCTGCCTCAGCCCCCCAAGTACTAACATTACAGTCCCACAGTGCCAGGCCGTACCCCTTGTTTTCATGCACGCTATCTTACCTCAGTGTGCTTACCAGTGTGAGCATCAGTAAAACAAAACCAGGTCAATTCTGCTTCTGGGCCAACCTTCTCTTCTAGAACAGTGCCCAGTTCAGAGAGCATGCTCCGTTTACTTAAACCAGGAAGGATGACTAGACGGACGAATGATGACTGAGCATGTATTAGTTGCTGTGATAAAACAATGACCAGAAGCATCTTATAGGAGGAGTTTATTCACACTTGTGGTTTCAGAGGAATAAGAGTCCATCATAGTGGGGAGGCATGACTGGTACAAGCAGCAGTCATGGCAGCAGGAGGAGGAGGAGGCTGAGGGCCTACGTATGTATGTCCATTTTAAGATTTATTTATTTTATATATGAGTGCTCTATGTGTATGTAGACCTGCATGCCAGAAGAGGGCATCAGATCCTAGTATAGATGGTTGTGAGCCATCATATGCTTGCTGGGAATTAAACTCACGACCTTTGGAAGAGCAGCCGGTGTTCTTAGCCGCTGCACGGTAGAGGTCAAGAGAGTTAGCTGTCCTGAGTCCAAGTGTGTCGGCTGCCGGTTTTTCTCACCTGGTAACCTCAAAGGCGATGAGATGCCCTGCTGTTCAAGGTTAAGGAGTTCCCTCCATCCTTAATAGTTAGCCAATGCCATTCTATGATAGATTAGAATGCCTGCTGGCCAGTGTCAAGTTTCAAACCCTGGACCAGTGGCTAGGATGCCTGGTCTCCAGGTTCTCTCAGTGTCCCTCAGTCAGTCCCTACCTGTTACAGGGTGTGGCTGGCATACCCTGCCCTCTACCCTGAACTCTCTAGCCAAGGGGCTGGGCTACCCTTCCCCCAGAGGCTCTTCCCTATATAATCCAGACATTTTGCTTATCCACCCTTTTTATAGCTTTGTCTTCCTGGTTGCTACACCCTGTTCTCTTCTCTCCTCTCTCCCCCGTGCCCCTCCCCACACTCCTCACATGGTTCAGGGTCAGGACCATAGACTTTCCAGATGTGTCTGCTTTTGACTATGCTCTCCCACATATCTATCATAAACTTTCTCCTCCACCATACCTAGAAGCAGTCATGTCCTTTCCCCCTCCCTCTCTCCTTCCCGTGCTCTCTCTCTCTCTTTTCCCCTGTGCTCTCTCTCTCTTTCCCTGCTCTCTCTCTCTTTCTCTCTCTCTCTCTGTCTCTCTCTCTCCCTCTCTCTAATTCAGCCAGTGTCATATGATAATAATGGATTAGAAACCAGCAGCCACTGCCATTGGGTGATGGATTAGAAAGCCTGACAGCCAGTGCCGTTCAGTGATAGATTAGAAAGCCTGGCAACCGGTGCCATTAGGCAATGAGCTAGAAAGCTGATTTCACAGATGAGAACTGGGGGGATCAGAAGCTGAAGTGACTGCCTCAAAACACCAGGTTATAAAATGGGCCCTGTCAACCCTAGACCCAGCCATGTGGCCACAGTGTCCTTTTCATTGGTGAGCTCAGCTCTTGCTAGTCTGCTACTTCTGCCCTGGTCAAAGTCTGGTAGAGGGTGGAAGTAGAAACTAGAAGGCCTAGGACCCCCGGTGGGTAACTAGCAAAAGCTGAGGCACACAGCCTGGCGGGAGGTCTGCTCTGACTCCCCCCAGGCAACATCAGAGGTGCAAACCTGCTAAAATCCCCAGCAGAGGTCTTGAAACGGAACATGAAAGAGTTTGTGACCCTGTAGACTTGAACTTCTCTCCATGCCAAGCTATAATTCCAGTACTTTTTGGAGCAAAAGATCAGAACCATAATTTGCGGAGGGCCTCCGAACAGGCGCTGATTATGTTTCAAGACAAGCTGAGGACGGAGCTGCCTTGGAAGGGATTGGGGAGGGAGGCATAGTGTCTGGCTGAAGCAATTAAATGTAGTTGGCTTCTCATTTTAAACAAAGGCCCCCAGGAAGCCTCCAGAGAGCTGAAGTCTTAAGGGTCTGGAATAAAAGGGTGGGGGGCGGGGGGGGGGGGGGGGAGTTGGCCAGCTGGGGAGCTCCTGTGGGCTGACCTGCCTTCAGTGTCCCCTACAGGAATCTGGGAGGGAGGCCTCCCTGAACAAGCAGCAGTCATGCTAATGGTGTGGCCTCTCTGCTTATACCCAAGGTCAGCTTCCTGTGCTGGGGTTGAAGTCCCTGCAGGGAACTGGCACATGGCACCTCTGCTGTTGTTCCTTGGCTGTCCTTTGTGTCAGTCGCTGTGCTGGATGCCAGCCCTGTTCTTCAGAGGTTACCCCAGCGCTGTGACCCTCCAATGAAGGTCTGATCTATTAAAAAGCCTTTGGGGTTCCTTGTCACCCTCTGTCACCTCCCAACCTGGCCCTGCCACCTCCCTGGTCTCATCTCCACTTCTCAACCTGAGTACCAAGTGCTTCTAAGGCTGTATGGGCTTCTGGTGGCTTTGCAGGCTGCAACCCTATCCCAGCACTTCCTCTTGCTTGGGCTCTTGCTCTGGGCCAGGCTAGCACACACACCCCTTCAGAGTCCCTCTAGCAGCTCACTCCCTTGATCACACAAAGGAGCCCGTGTGGTCCTTTATTTTAACTTCTAACTCAATCTTAAATTGTTTTCTATTTCTGTAATGCTAGGCTTAAAGACTTAAGTTTTATTTGTCATGAGGTTCCCAGGACCTAATAATACAGGCTCTGACACATAGCAGGTTGGCCGAGGTGACCTGGGGATATGGTTGTGCCACCTATCCTAAGCCATGCATGCTACCATACACTGAAAAACACCAGAAACCAGGCATTTATTTGCTCTCTGTAAGCCACAAGGCCCAGGTAGAAGCCAGCATGAAAGATTCCCACAAGGGCCTTCCTCCTTCCATCCTCTCTAATAGAAACAGTACTAGGGAATGTTCTCAAGCCCTTTGAAAGGCTGCTAATCCTACTTAGAAGGGCTCTGCCCTCACTTCCCAAGGACAGCTGCAACCTGCAAATACTCCCACCCTGCCAGGAATGACAGACAGGAAGGATCACCCTGCAGGTGAGGTCCTATGCTGGGCTTATGGGCACATGGAGGCTGGGCTGGAGCTGTCTTCTGGGATACCAACACCCTTCGCATGGTGCAAAAAGCAGATCAGGAGCTGCTAAGGGAAAGGCCCGGGCACTTAGACCGTTCACATTTCCAGATCCAATGGCAGGGCGGGACTATGGGAGTGTTCCTGAAAAAGCCGGATCAGACCTTGGACAAGTCGGGGGAGGGGAAGCAGTTCAGGTGGGGCGGGGGAGCTGGGGGAAAAGACAAGAGTCCAGGAGTTCTGCACTGGGAAGAGGCAGTCTCATCTTGGATGAGACCCACACCACCTACCCTGTGTCCTTGGAGAATAAGCCTCCCCAGCATCTGGGAGCCCATTATGTCAGAGGTCAGCCCTGTGTCTCTGCGGAGAAACCTCCCCAAAAGAAGACCTTGATAGACAGAAGCAAGCAAATAGCTGACTTATTTGCAGATGCCCTGGGGCCCCTGGTATTAGAACCTCCAGCATCTAATGATTAAACACTATACAAACACTGGGTGACCAGCTCTCCATGTAAGTGGGCTGCAAAGCCAAGAGGGCATGGCCCTCCCAGCAGCTGGAGAGATGCTTTCTATGCTAAGCAACGCACCTTCCAATTGGAGCCCAGGAGGTCACTGTAGGAGAAACCGGGTGCTGAGTGCTGGGAAGATGTGCAATGAGTATTAAAATCCAGGAACTACGGCCGGTGACTGGTGGGCTGGATTCAGGTGAGATCTGCACCCAACTGCATACCCAGCTCTGAAGGAAAGACTGGCTTCATACCCCCTTGTTAGATGGTACAGCTGACTCAGAGTGGCTAGTTATGAGTGTGGAGTCACACAGGAAGCAGATGTACCAGCTAGGGCTGTAAAGATGGCTCAGTGGCACTGCTGCTCTGGTTCTGACAGCCCAGGTTTGAGAGCAGAGGTCCCCACTGTTGCTAGCTGCCCCAAGTGACTTGAATCCAGGGCTCCTCTCCTTTAGCCTGGATTTGGATGTTCTTGTTATAGTTTTGCCATGCTGTTATTCATGTCTGGTTACTGCTAGAGAGTACAGAGGACTCGGGTGACATTACAAAGTATACAGAAGACACCGGCCTTGCTTGTTGGTGAACCTTGGGACCCCTGAGAAACTGGATCCAATTTCTGGGGCTCCTTAAACTCCAGAGAGCTTACAAAAGGCTTATACCCAGAATTCCCCAGTTCCAATGGCAGTTGCTACTCTACTGACCAGTGCTGTGGTGGTGCTGGCCACAGCCGCTGATGTCTTAGGTTTCTAACACTGTGAAGAAACACCATGGCCAAAAGTAAGTCAGGGATGGAAGAGTTTACTTGGCTTATGTTCCCATATCATAGTTCATCATCAAAGGAAGGCAGGACAAGAACTCAAGCAGGGCAGGAACATGGAGGCAGGAGCTGATGATGCAGAGCCCATGGAGGGATGCTGCTTACTGGCTTGCTCATTGTGGCTTGCTCAGCTTGCTTTCTTCTAGAACCCAGGATCATCAGCCCAGGAGCAGAGCCCTTTCCAATCAAACACTAAGAAAATGTGGTACAGCTGGGCTTTATAGAGGCATTTTCTCACTTTAGGTTCCCTCCTTGCAGAGAACTCTAGCTTGAGTCACGTTGAGTCACAGCCTGCATAGTATACCCACTGGGAACAAGATATTATACTTCAACTTTAGTCTCCATCCCAACTAACTTTGAGGATGAGGGATCACTAAATGATGTGCAAGCATTTGAAGATGGAGCTGAGATCAGAACCCTTGGCCTTCTGTGGTGATTTCTTCCCCTGTCCCAAAAAGCAATGATAAAGTGCCTATAGAGAGTCAGCTTATAGACTCTCTTCTGTATGCTGTTACAGAAACCGAAGAATCAGGTCATTAAGGAATGTGCTGTCACATCCGTGTGCTCAGGGTGTGGGCTCAGGACTTTTTCTGGAGGTGCTGGTGCTATGAGCCATTTCTGACTTGTGGGCACCGCTTCGTCTGTCTGCACTGACTGGGTGGGCTGTGTTATTTTCACCAAAGAAGCCGACCTGTTCCTCCCTAGAGTGAGAGAAATGTCAACGTAGAAGAAAGGACTCTGAAGAGTTTAAATTTAGCTGGCGGCATGTATTCATGTGCCATGCACCCTAGGCACCAGAAGATAGGTGTGACAGGTTGGCTGGGTGACAAAAGCCAGTCCTTGAAAAACTTTAGGTCTCCTTTGGAAGGCTGGCCAGGCTCATCCTAGACCTGTGCCTTGCCTGGTATATGGACTGCAGTAGGATGGTGGAGAGGCAGTGCAGAGGCTGCTGCTGTACTGACATGGGGAGGGGGGACAAGCTGCCATGATGTCAGCACCTGCTTCCACTAGCCCCTCACCCCTGTGTCCTATTGTCCCATTGTCCTGTTGTGCTCCTTAGGACTTGGAAGAGTAGCTTCAGATGGGAGGAGAATGCTATGATCCTTACCCTTGCGTTCCTGACGTTTCACGTGGGTATGCCAAAGTACCTTAAGGAAGGATTTATTTTTTGGCTCAGTTCAAGGATACAGTCCACCACAGAGGCAGAATCGTGGTTACATTGTATCTACAGTCAAGAAGTGGGGGGGAAGGTGTGTGTGTGTAAAGAGTGGTGGTTGCCTGGCTTATTTTTTTATTCAGTGTAGGACCCCAACCCCTGGCATAGCCTAACCATAGCCAATCTGTCTGCATCTGCCTCTGGGTCTTTTCTCCTCCTGTTTCTTCTTGATTCTCCCCTCCTACCTGCTGAGGTCTAGAAGCTTCCAAACCTTCCCCAGTCCACAGCAGCTGGCAGAGCTATAGAAACACAAGCAGAAACACGGCCTGCTCATGACCGTGAGTGAGCAGAGTGGAGGCTGTCTGAGAGATGGAGGCTCTATGAGGATCACTTATCCAGGCTGGGTCGGGGCAGCAGCCCACAGACCTTGGCAATGGGGGAAGTGCGCTATGGGAGAAGACTAAATTTAGTCACATGGATGGCTTTCTCTGCTTCCTGTGTCTTTGATCCACTTGGCAGTTGAAGACTCAAGTTCTCAGATCTCTCTTTTGTCCCCTGGTTATTTTGTCAGATAAACCATTTGGACAGAATGGTGTGTGTGCCTGAACATGCTCGATTTTTTTTTTTTCTTTTTGGCATGTCATAAATATTTTTCACTAGGATAATGTTGTAAGTATCTTTATTCCCTTAAAGCGATTTAACTGAACGAAAGTATGTGTTTCTTTGTTGATTCTTGTTGTTTTGTTTTGTTTTGTTTCATTTTTGAGACAACATCTATTTAGCTCTGGCTGTCCTGAGGGTTCACTATTTAGACCAGAATAGTCTTGAACTCACAGAGATCTGCCTGCCTCTGACTCCTGAGTACTGGGTTAACTGCTTTTTAAAAGTGCGTGTGTGTGTGTGTGTGTGTGTGTGTGTGTGTGTGTGTACAAGTGCATACTTGTGGAGGTCAGAGGGCAACATGCAGAAGTTAGTTTTCTTCAACCATGTGGGTCCCACAGAGCCCACTTAGGTCACCGGGCTTGGTGGCAAGCATCCTTACCTACTGAGCCATCTTGCTGACCCATATACATTTTCCTTTTTAACTGGGTAAGATTGCTCTAGCTGCTTGCCCTTCTTCTCATTCCTATGGTGCCCAACAGTCTTTCACATTCGTCCCCACACTGTTCCCTGGTACAAGACACTCTACATCCCCAAATGGCAGCACAGATGTCCCTGGAACCTCCCTGCTTTTATGATGGGAGTTTGGAATTCATGATCTGTGATGGGAAGGAACAGGAGAGAAGCCGTAACTATATATTTAAGGTTGACAGTCTGAGTTCTAGCCTTAAATGTACCACTAAACTGTGTGAAAACCAGGTGCACACTTCTTCTCTCTCCTCCTGGGCACACACTGGGAACTTAGCCAAAAGGGTCTCCAAACCAACCCTGTGTCCAATTGGGGATTTGATCACTGAGTGCTAATGGAGGAAAGCAGCTGCTTGGTAAAGTCCGTGGTGGTTGAGGCGTCTAAGGTGGGAAACAGAGCTGGGCTAGCCTTCCTGGTAGCCAGGGATTCCCAGAAGCAGGGCATGCCCGGAAGCTCCTGGTGCTGCTTGGAGTGCAAGTTCAGGTCTTCCCATGAGGTCTGGTTCCCTCTCCCCACCCCCACCACACTACCTTACACATCACTCCTCAAAACCCTGTCTCTCAGGGGCCGTTAATGGCACTGACTGCTCTCGTAGAGGTCCAGAGTTCAATTCCCAGGAACCACATGGTGGCTCACACCCATTTGTAATTTGTAATGGCACCTTACGTTCTAGTGTGTCTGAAGACAGCATATGCATAGACATAAAATAAATAGCTCTTCAAAACAAAACAAAACAAAAAACCCTGTCTCTCCCCTCTTAGCCTTACAGGGTCTTTGCCTCCCTTTCCTCATCTCTTGACTCAGACTACATCCTCTCCACAAACCTTCCCTGACTACTGTTCACCAAGGACCAGGTCATGTGTCCCTCCTAGGGCCCTCATGGCAGCATCAAAAGAGTCATCGTCTAAGTCTGCTCCTTGCCTGTCACTCATTGTCTTGAGGACAGGAACTTATTCACCGTCACATCCCGGTCACCTGGGAACAGACAGCAGCCCTCATACACCTCCATTGCTGGGGGAGCCTCAGTTGTCTGTCTGTCTGTACCCTTCCCCTTTGGGAAAGACTCTGTCCCTTTGCCCTCCGAATTGGGAGGACATCCTTTCCATTACAACTCTGTAACTTCAGAAGGACCAGGGGGAAGACATGGAATTTGTTTTGCAGATGTTTAACTTAGAGCCTGTATTGGTTACTCTGTGACCAGAAACCTGACAGGAGGCAGCACGGAAGACTTACTATAGCACACTTTTGGAGGGGATGCTGTCAATCAAGGTAGAGAAAGAAGACAGGCTGCCCCTAAGTAGTGGGACTAGTCTGTGACTGTGGCTGCAGGAGCCTAAGGCTGCTTGCTCACATTTTGGAGAACAGGAGGTAGGGCTGGGCTGTGGACCCTGGCTCACCCCAGCGACCTACTTCTTCCAGTGAAGTTCCACTTCCTAAAGGTTCCATCGCTTCCCCTGTATAAATAATGTACCAGCTGGGAGCTAGCCATTCAAACACAGAAGTCTGTGGTGAGCATTTCATATTGAAAGCACAGCAGGGCCTTGATAGGTTATTTCTCCGCTGCGGGTGAAATGAGCCGGTGCAAGCCAGATTAGAACATATTAAAGGCAGGTTTGTAGGGAAGCTGCTTTCAGGTGAGTTCCCTGGGCCCGTGGATTGAGTCTTGGAGAGTCGCCATAGGGAGAGGTGGGAAGGGGAAGAGAAATGGAGCAAAGGCTTGGGCTGGCTCAGAGAGTGCACCAGATGTCTGGATTATATAGGGAAGAGCCGCTTGGGGAAGGAAAGTGCAAGGTTGGGGGCAGGGTATGCCAGTTAGGGACTGAGGGATGCTGGAGAACCTGGAGGCCAGGTCTGCTCTGGTGTGTAAAATACGCACCTCAGTCCTTTGCCCCAGGGTCCAAAACCAAACCGACCTCTTATAAGCTTGTCTAGATCTGTAGATGGAGTCGGAACCCAAGAACGCTGAGTGAGATTCATGGGCTGAAGTGCACAGCACAGGGCCTGGGGTGAGACCCTGGACTCAGTCATACAGAGTTTGACTTTACCTTCCTTTCCCAAGGTGTGCTTGCAGGGAGTGGCAGCTTCTTTTTATTTTAGTTGGTGAATTTTAAAAGGCAAACCTGGGTTGGCAAGACGGCTCAGTGGATAAGAGCACTTGCTGCTTCCAGAGGGAGCTTGGTTAGATCCCTGGCACCCACATGTGGCCCACATCTGCCTGGAACTCCAGTTCCAGAGGATCCACTACTCTTCTGGCCTCTGTGAGCACCAGGCATGCACGTGTTTGCCCAGACATATGCACAGACAAAACACTCAAACGCATAAACTAAAAGCCAGCCCTACCATGTGCTTCCTGGATCCTAGCAGCTTAAAAAAATGCCCTTGGATCAGGTATGCAGCTGCGGGTTCTGTGAGAACGCAGACACACCTCCCATTACTGCTAATTTGCAATCCCCCCCACTCCACCAGGGGCTCCGGGGGTCCAAGCTGCCTAGTTCTGTGACTGGTGCCCTGCTCTACAGCCCTACCTAAATGGATCCATTACAGTATCTTCCAGGCAGCTGCTCTAGGTAAATTAATACCTGGAGGTCTTTTTCCCTCCCTGGGAAATGTTAAGTACTGTAACAGGCTTTCATTTAAGGCTGTATGAGGCTTATTTCACCAGCTTGCTATTTGGAAGTTCTAACAGAACACCTTTATGAGTAGCGACTGTAATACCCTTAATCCGCTAAACTTCCTGACATTTCAAACTAAGTGGATTGCTGCGGAAGAAATCAGGCACTCCCATCCCTATGCATTCATCCTGCCTGGGAATCTTCCCAAAGAAAAGCCAGGGAAGACCGGGAAATCCCACACACTTGTTCCAGTTTTTAAATATCTACTATGATTAACACCTTTTTAAAGGGGGACGGGGAATAGCAGGTATCGTTTAATTATTTTAGTGGGGGTAGGGCTGGGGACAGAGGAGTATATTATGCCACAGTGCCTCATGAGTGAAGGTCAGAGGACACAGCCTATGGGAGTTGCTCTCTGCTTCCACCTTGTCGGTTCCAGGGATCAAACACAAACCATCAAACTTGGCCACAAGCACCTTTACCTGCTGAGCCATCTCACCGGCCCCTGTGGTGTTTTTTTTGTTTTTTGTTTTTTGCTTTTTTAAAGAACAAAAGCAAATTTTGGAGCCATGTGGTTTCCTTCTTTGCTAAAAATAAAACGTATGATTTATCTGGAAACATAGGAAACACAGTGAAGCAAACAGTAGGGCTTGAAGAAAAAGGTGGATATGGTCTGATTCTGATACCCGTTAGTATTTCGGTGTTTCCCACAATTCTCTATTCATGCATTTTATTTTCAAAAGCTTAGACGTTTTTGTCTTTTAAAGATTTATTAATTATTATATCTAAGTACACTGTAGCTGTCTTCAGACACACCAGAAGAGGGCATCAGACCTCATTACAAATGGTTGTGAGCCACCATGTGGTTGCTGGGAATTGAACTCAGGACCCCTAGAAGAGTAGCCAGTGCTTTTAACCGCTGAACCATCTCTCCAGCCCGACCTTGAACTTCTGACTCTCCTGCTTTCCACCTCCCAAGGGTTCTTCCTCCACCAGACACTGAGAGCCTTGTGCTGTCTAAGCTCTTCACATGCATGGCTTTAGTTCATCTCTAAAAGTAAGATCTTCCCCAACCCCTGTGGCTCAGTCGATGCAGCTGAGATGCACCTGCCTGAGAGCTTGGGAGAGTCAGCCAGCCAGCTGTGGCAGAGCCGGGACTCGAACCTGGACAGTGTGGCTCTACAGTCCTTAATTCCAACTGTGGCTTTATGAGCCCAGAGCAAATGAGAGGTGTTTTATAACTTGCTTTTCATCAGATACCACCATGTTCCTGCAGGAATATATTTTATCAGAATTATTTATTAATAACCACACAGTTCTTCATTGAAGAGCCACCCTCTGATTAATTCTCTCCAGATGGGGGAGGGGATATATTCTGGCTGTTTCAGCCCTGTTGTTCTTAAACAACAATGCAAAGGCCATTGTTCAAACTCGATGTATGTGCACTAGTGTGAGCTGCCTATTAAGCCTGCTTTCTATATTTTCCTTATAATGCTAACACTGATGCCATGATGCCCTGGTTCTGTAGGGTATAGTCTCCAGTATGTTCTGTTCGTGACAGGGCTGCCCTGAGCCATTCACATTCTCTGTTGTTGTTCCTGGCTCCGGGTCTGGGGGGAGGGGGGGGGGAGTTTGGCTAAAGAACAGAGCCTCTGTCTCTGTCCAGTTGGTTGTCACAGCTGAATGCCCAGTGTTAGCTATCTGCATTTTTCTCTAAATTGTATGATGGTTTTTATCTTTCTCTCTCAATCTAAATCAGAGCACAGAGTAAGAATCTGCCTTGACATCACTCACCTAGTCTTCTAGACAGGGAGAGGAGGAGAAGTGGGGAGCCATGGACTCCGCTTACCATCTTACTCCTCCAGTAATGAACACAATGTGGCTGGCATCCTTCCTCATGTGCCAAGTGCAAAGTCAAGGCAAAAATTCAGGAGTGGTTAAAGCTGGATCTCCTCGATCTAAGTTAAAGCTAGGTCTGCCTAGATCTCCCCCATCCGTGTGGCCTTGGGCAAGTTAGCCAACCCACTTCCCCCCACTGTCTTCATATAAGCTGAGAGGTAATGTATCATTCATAGATACTGTCAGATGGATTAAATAAGGCAGTCAAAAGTAGCAAAGGAGAGCAGTGGCAAATGTCCCAGTTCCTTTTCTCTTCTTAAATCTTTCTGTGTGTGGTAGTTTTGCCAGCATGCATGAATGTGCACCACATGCGTACCTGGTGCTCACAGAAGTCAAGAGGTGGCGCTGGCTCACCTAGAACTGGAGTTACAGGTCGTTGTAAGTCACCATGTGGGTGCCAGGAATTGAACCTGGGTCCTCTGCAAGAACTACAAGTGCTCTTAAGCACTGAGCCATTTCTCCCACCCCCACCCCCGTGTTGTGGGCTTTAGCATGTAATATCTGTGTGTTGGAGGTGATAAGGTCTGTCTTCCTAGGGAAGGATGAGGTCATACTTCACTCTGGTACCCAGAACTAATACAGTTCGGCTGTTTTGCTTCTGTGTCTGTCTCTGTCTCTCTCTCTCTCTCTCTCTCTCTGGTCTTTTGGACAGGGTCCCTCTACATAGCCCTCAGTGCTGGGATTAAAGGCATGCTCCAAGCCCCATAGTTTGGGTTTTCAATACAAGGGAAAAGTTGGTAAGCTCTTATTGTGTGCTGGAACCCTGTTTTCTTCTCTTCGCTTATTTAAAACAGGTTCCCCCTCCCCCTTGGACATTAATGGTCAGATGAAGTTTAATTCTTAACCAGTCTGTGACTTTTCAGGTGGCCTTCCTTCCTGCTAGACAAATAGCTAGAATGAGTTGGGCTCTCAGCCAGACCCCTGTTATCCCCCCTCCTCCTCCTCCTTTTGAACTGGACTAGATTGTGGTTTAGAGATTGTGGTAGGTTTTGCAAACCAATTTTATAGTTTCCTATAAACTTGGAAGGGAAATCACAAAATACCAAGGCTCCAGCAGGGGCAGGTTTTCTCCATAAAGAGCCTCTCATCTTGTGGCTGCACAGGGTTCCATGTGGTTGGATACTGACAATATCGGATGTGTTGCCTGGCACTTAGAAAGCTGGCCATGAGTTGGGGGACTGTCTCATCCCCAGCAGAGGACGGATGGCTTGAGAGTCTGTTTCTCAGAGAAAGTGATTTTGTCTGAGAAGAATTTTCAGTAGTAGATCCAGGGGTACACATCATGCTTGGAGGGGCTTAGAGGACTGTGTGGATAAGGATTGTCCTGGCTCTACATCTTCTTAATTTCATTTTCATTACATGTGTTTAATTGCGCATGTTCACTTATGCCACGTTGCCAGGCTTGGCAGTAAGCACCGTTAGCCACTGGGCCATCTCGCTCCACCTGTGCTTGCCTCCCCTTCTCCCTGGTTATCACATCCTGCAGTGGGCATGTTCACAGGTGCCCACAAAGCTGTCCTGTCAATTAGACTTTCGGAAGGGTCACTTTGAATAGTTCGTAATAATACCTGTCTCAATTATTGATTTTCTTTTTCTAAGTCAGAGTCTCATATGGCCTGAACTTTCTGTGTAACTGAGTATGATCTTGAGCTTAGGATCTTCCTGCCCCCAAATCCCAAATGCTTGGACTATAGGTGTATAGCAGAGCTAGGGAGCCACTCAGGGCTTCCTCTAGGCTAGGCAGGCTCATTGACAAGTGAGCCACACCCCTAGGCCCATTGCCCCCGCCCCCTTTCTTGAACCTGTCTCACTATTTAGCCCTAACTCACCTGTATTATGAAGCTTTGAGTGGCCTGGAGCTTGCTAAAGATATCCTCCTGCCTGCGCCTCTGCCTTCAAAATGCTGTGATTCGACTCATATACCACCATGCTTGCCTCTCCTCATGGAGATGTCTCAGCTGCAAGACATGTATTCGAACACTCGGAATTCTCTCAGTACATCCAACTCCCTCATAAATACAGACCCCGCAGCCAACGCTGTTCTTGTGAATCTCCTTAATGTTTTTATAGTGTGGGTGCAAAGAGCGAATAGCCATCCCATGTCCTCACTACTTAAGGTGTATCTTCATGACTGAAGGTAGAGGAAGGCCTACCTAGCTCCAAATTTATCTCTAAAGGACCTGAACTAACTTTTCTCAATTGCCGCCTTGGAGACCTCAGCTTGGGAATTTGCACGGCTGCTGCTGTTAGCCAGAGGAACTTGGAGTCTGTCTCCCTTCTGGAATACTCCCTCAGCACCTGTGTGTCAGTTTGCAATGAAGTATATTCCTCTTGACCACTGAGCCATCTCTCCAGCCCCTTAATTTTTTTCAAATTACACACATTTTGTGTGTGTGTGTGTGTGTGTGAGAGAGAGAGAGAGAGAGAGAAAGTCACAGCTTAAATATGGAGGTTAGAGGACAACTTTGAGCTGTGTGGGTCAGAATTGAACTCAGGTTGTCAGGCTTGGCAGCAGATGCCCTACTTACTAAGCCATTTCACTGGCCCCAAGGTGCTTTATTTTCTTTTGTTTGGGAGTTTGGATTTTTTTTTTTTTTTTTTTTTTTTTTTTTTTTTTTTTTGCTGCTGTTGCTGTTGTTTTGAGACAGGGTCTCTTTGTAGCCCAGGCTGGCCTTACACTTACTATGTAGCCCACGTGAGCCCCTGTCCTCCTGCCTTGGTCTCCCAAGTGTTAGCATTATAGGTAGGAACCAGCATGCTTAGCTTGCCTTCTGTGTTCTGGTTTGTTTTGTTGCTGGTAGTACCTCACAGCACAGCTCAGTCTAGTTTAGAGCTGATGATGTGTTCTAGGCTGGCCTTGAATATGGGGCAGTCCCTCAATCTCAGCCTCCCAAGCTTTGGTATTACAGAGGTGAGTCACCACATCTGACTTCCACCGGCTGCCTCAGGCTACATCCGATTTATCCCCACACCAGGCAATGCCACGCATCCCACACAGGCCCTTTTATCTCTCCTCTGCGTTCTTCATCCTTCCTGGCTCTCCTGCTTTTCTTCTTCCCTCTCCTTTTTCTGTTACTAACAAGCTATAAAAAGGTACCTTACTCACTAGGTGCCTGGTGCTTCAGATAGAGAAACCAAAGGCCAGAGAGCATGAGGCCATGACTGGAAGACCCCAGATGCAGCTACACCGAGCATGGGCTTCCAACCAGGGTTCAGAGGCCAGTAAGTCTCTTACAATCGAGTGTAAAAATACCTATTACACCAGCACTGGGAAAGCTGAGGCAGGAGGATTGCCCCAAGTTTGAAGGCAGCCTCGTCTTCATGGCAAGTTCTATCCATCCAGGGTTATATAAACAGACCTTGTCTCAAAATGTTCCTCCAACCTTCTAAAAAAAAAATCTTGTTAGTATCTTATTTGTTGCAGGTTATAGCCCGAGTGTCTACCCCGCTCTTTCATGGGTCTGTGACCAAGTAACTATAAAGACTTATGGAGCTAAAGGCTTTGGGGACACTTCAGAGGCTCCAGGAGACTGTGGAGAGGTTTGCCACACAGCAACATTGGTGTAGGCTATGGGAGGAGATGGAGCACAAAAGGAAAGTGTGGTAAAAGAAGCTCCCAAAGAAGGCCATGGAGGAAGAGTAACAGGGTCCAGAGTGTGGAGGCTTTCTCAAGAGGTGACACTGAAAGACAGGCTGCAGTGGGAGAGAGCTCGGCCCCGTTTGGGGAGTTGGGGGCGAAGAGCCACCATGGGTGACATGGGCAGGAGAGGGATCGCACTGAGGCTTCCGAGCAGGGCAGTGGATTCGGGTTGACACCCAGTTCCTTGGGAAGGCATCAGAGGTTTTAGGTGGGAATGATGGGATCTGAAATGCAGCTGAGCAAGGTCATTGTCACTGAGTCTGGAGGACTGAGCCTGGGGTCGGGGAGGGGCAGAGGCAGAGGCAGCAGGCTTGGATCAGGCTCTGCCTAGAAGGGCCAAGCAGTGAGCAGGTTCAATACTAGAGCTCTGTCCTTGAGAAAAACAATGAGTGGCTTCTCATAGGACATCCACAAGCCCAGGCTTGTCGACTGGTGATGAAGGGGGGGACAGGGAGGGTCCTTGGACCATCACTTGAGATTCTGGGCTGCTCTCTCCTGTTCCTTCATGAAGGCCACTTGCGTGTAATTCTGCACAAGTTTCATGGGCTTTGCATGGTCTGGGTGCCAGCCTGGGGTTTAGCCTGGGGAAAGTTATCTGAAGTGGGTATTCCTATCTGTGCTGCTGTGGGAAGTCCTCCTCCAAGCTGGAGCGGTGTGGCAGCTTTGAAGTCACCTGCACTCCTGTGAGTGACTCTCACTCGTTCTCTCCCTAAGTCAGCCCAGTAAACTCTCAAGGAACTTTAGTGAAATCATACTTTGGTGACCCAGAAAGGAGGAGGTAGATTTTTGTTTATGTCTCCCATGACAATGTTCTTGAGGGGTGTCATCAACAAGATCTGGTCAGAAGAAAGAAAAGAGAATTGGGACAAGTGACACCTGGTCACATATTGAAGTGTTAACACAACACAGACACATTAAAAGATGGAAGCACTGACTTGGTTGAAGGATCCGATTCCACATGTGCTGAGTGTCCAGAGGACCCAGGCTCGAGAGATGACAACTTAGAGGTATGTGGCTACAAGTAGTATTTGGAGCCATGCATGAGGTCATGGGAAAAGATGGTAGAGAACAGGGGGAGATGAGGGATGGAGAAAATAAGAGGAAGGAGACCAGGGAAACAGTAAGGGAGGGATAGGAGGCCCAGGGTGGAGGATAACACCACGGGAACCTGAGAAAGAAGGAGAAGATCCACCTGCGACTGGAAACTCCGGTGGGGTATGGATGAAGAAGTGGCCACTGGCAGAAGAAGCCATTATTGTACTTGGGGAAGAAAGGCAGCTGTTCTCAGAGGAGAAGCGGGTACCAAAGGGAGATGGTGGGAGGTGAGTTCTGTAGCTCTTTTAGCAAGGACTCTCAATGATTAAGGAGGAGCATGGAGTCCAAGGTTTTGGGTTTGTGATTTTGGATTTTGCTTTTGAGATAAGGTCTCATGCAGCCCTGTTATGAGTTAAATAGCTGAAGATGGCTTTGAATCTCTAGCCCTCCTGCCTCCTGCCCCTGCATGCTGGGATTACAAAAGCATGTGAATTGAGTCTTAAGCCTTGTGTGCTAAGTGAGCCTTCTATTGACTGAACTGCTCTGTCCCCAGCTTGAAAATCCTATTGTATTTGAAGAGACAGGTGGCATACTTCTCAGCAGGAGGGGGGCAGTAAAGAAGGGGAGCCTGTGACTGTGCAGGGAAAGAGCTAAGTTTCTCTGCTGCCACATCTTAAATGCTGTACTCATTAGAAACAAGGGCCTGGGGCCGCACACATGGCTGAAGGGGTAAGAACACTAACTGCTGTTTTAGAGGAGGTGGGTTCAGTTCCCAGCACTCACATCAGACTGCTCACAACTGTCTATAGCTTCGACTTCAGGGAACCTGGTGCCTCCTTTTGGCTTCTGTGAAGACCTACATGCGTGTGACATACATACGCACACACAGGAAAAAGGAGGAAATAGGGCCTATCTTTTAGAGCCATTTCCTCAGTTTTCTGTTTTATGATTGTATTCCCAGAATGAAGTTTTGCTCTACTTTCTGATGTCTGGGTAGCATTTACTCAGCTTCTTTTGCTCTTAAGAAATGACTGTAATTTTGGAACCTTGACATTTGATAACATGGTTACTATGGGTGAAGCAGTTGGGAGTTTTAGGTCATTAGAATTTGGCCAGTTTTTAAGTTAAGGTCAGAAACAATCCTTCCCTACTAAGAAACAGAGAATTGCCAGCTGTCTCAGAGTTGAATGGCTTCCCGACCTTATTTTGATGGGCTCTGTGTGTGTGTGTGTTGTTATTGTTGTTTCCTTTCTCCTGTTGTCTGTGTCTTTAAATTTTTTAAAGAATCTATTGTATTCTGTGTGTATTGCTATTTTGCCTGCATGGATGCCCATGTGCACACACCACTCATGTGCTTCATACCTATGGAGGCCAGATGACGTCATTGGATCCCCTGAAACTGTAGTAAACCATGTGAGCCACCATGTGGGTGCAAGGAATCAAAACTAGGGACCTCTGCAAGAGCAGCCAGTGCTCTGAACCAGGAGCCGAGCCGTCTCTCCAGCCCAGCTGGGTGTTTCTTAGTCACACCTGATTGTCATCTGCTGTGAGGCATTGAGCCTTTTATATCAAAGAGATGATTTTTAAGTCTGACCACAGAAAGAAAACTGAAGTCCCCCACCCTAAGCCTTGTGTGAGACACAAGTCATTCCTGTTGTACAAGAGTCACATGACACTTTGTCAGACTGCGACCCAGCACTTAATAACCCTCTGAGTCTGTCCTTACTCAGGAAAGCCAAGCCCAAGGTGTCTCCTGTGACTTGCAGGCCTCTTTGGACCTTGGCCCTCTGGCCCGACTCTCTCCTAGTCTCCCTTTGATTCCCTGGTCACTCTGCTGATCCCTGTCCTCTTGGACTCCATGGGTAGCTTGCATCCTGCCTCAGGGTCTTAGCTCTGTTCTCTTGGAAGACCCTTGTGCTTGCTCAGGTATTCACACAGCCAGCTCCCACAGGGCAGGCTTTTGGGTCTGAGGTAGAACCCACCTCCTCAGCTGGGCTTGCTCAGACACCCTGTGTAAAGCTCAGACAACCCCCTACCGTAGCACATCCTACGCTTTGCATTTTATTTTTTTCAGTAGCCTTTATCGCCAACCAGCTGTATCATTTGCCTCCAGTTGTCATTTTACTGTGCGCAGCTCGCAGGTGAAACTTCATAGCTTCCACTAAAAGATAAGCCCCGTTGGAGGAAGCCCTCTGTCTTCACTGTTAACTGCTGGGTTCTTGCACGTAGAGCAGCGCAGCTTGCACACCTCTGTGATTATGCTTTAGCTGGGTGAGCAGATGGGTAAATGCATGCTTAGGCAACTCCTAGTTTAGCTCCATGGCTAGTTAGGACTTCGTATGTGTGTATGTGTGTGTCTACATTTCCTTTGTATACATTGGTTCAGACCCTCAGGCATATTGTTAAAAAAAAAAAAAGGATAGAAAAGAAAAAGTCATTTCTGGGACAGAGAAGATTGGTCATCAGAGCCGAGAAGCACCCTGGTTAGCTAGAGCTTGTCTCTCCCCTGATTTGGGTCTGAGGAAATCTGGACTAGCTAAAAGTACGTTCCTTCCAACCCCCACAGCTGCCTTTCCATTCCCAGTGAGTGCTGATCGGGTGAAGGAGGGCCCTGGGGGCTGAGACAGGAATGAGTAACCTCCCTGGCTGGGACTCCTTCAAGATTGCAATCTCAGCTCCTAGACTCTCTGCCTTTTTATTCACCTGGGAAACACTCCCGGCCCCACCCCCTTCCTTTCCTCTTTGAATCCAATTTTATTCCCTCTCAGGTGGGTGGGGGCCAGAAGGGTCTCCATCCCCTTCTCAGAACTTCTAAAAACCCCACAGAGACCCAGCACACTAGGTTATTGCTCCCCCCACCCCACCCCACCCCTACTCCCAGAAGACCATTCCTCCACCCTGCTCCCCACACACACACACACACACACACACACACACCCTAACCAGCTACAGCGGCAGCATGGCCCCCAGAGGTGAGCCTAGCTCAGGAAAAAGTGTTTCGAGGCTGCTGTCTTCCAAGGCTGCTGTAAGCCGCTCCGTAGGATTTGTGGAAATAAGTAGGGGTTTGACTCATCTTTACCCTGTCTCTGGAGATAAAAGCCTGTGGCCATAACTCGGCTTTGCTTTTACATTGTTCCCAGCCGTGAGACAGTTGTTTCCTTCTTCCGGCATCTGTTTCTATCTTGCCTTCTGAGTGCTGCATCACAGGTTTTCATAGAGATTAGCTGGGTTCAACTCCTTCCCATCCCAGACCTAGTCCCTCTCTGGTCCCATCTTCCTTTCCCCACCAGCGCTACCATAAAGCTCGACGTAGCCATGTGAAGACTGAGATTCTTTTTCTTTTAAGACATTCATGGGGAATTAACGCATATTTCCCTTGGCACACCATTAACACCGGCATCCTTAGAAAGAGTGTGCGTCATCCTTAGAAAGAATGTGCATCCTTGTTAACCGTACAGACAGGTAACATTTTCTCGTTCCCTGGGCTTTACCATTTTAACCAAATGCTTTGAAGTCACATGTTCACCGTTGGAGCCGAGCTGTTATGGCCATCGAGTTTCATGCAGTTCAAAGAAGCACGTGTTGCTGAAAGGACCCTTTGTGGTTTTAGTGCAGTAGATATGGGATCTATGATAGCGGCGCCTGAGACATGTACAGGACCCTCTCTTCGGTGCTTTACGGTAGGGTGTCTGAGTTTGCTGTTGGATTTGCTTTGCTGAAACTTCACACAGCTGACTTGATACCAGCGCTGAGCTCTGACCTCCACTCCCTCAGCACTTTAAAGGTTAATTTTGTTGGCGGATCGGATTTCCCTCCAGGGCTAGGGAACCGTAACGGTCTCCTCACTAGCCCCTCAGTAGCAGATTCACAGGGTGCTGTGACTGCCCAGCCCCGGCGTGGGCGGGACGGCCGGCTGCAGGGACTGTGGTCCCATGAGAGTCACTCGGCTTCTTTGTCCACCGTTCTCCAGGGACCATAATGTAGTGCCATGCTCTGGCCTAAGAACCTTACAAGGTAGGACGATTTCTCAAAGTTCCTGGGACTAGGGGTAGAGGGTACACGACGCCTTGTGGGTCCTTGGCAAGTATTGGAAAGCTGGCAGAGCAAGCAATGGGGCAGCTGCCAAAATCACCACTTGTGTGTGTGTGTGTGTGTGTGTGTGTGTGTGTGTGTGTACAAATCCCGCCTCCCCGTGTCCTCCTCTTTAACCTTGATGGCTTAGAGGTGGCTGGGACATTCCCCAAAAGCATTTGACACACCTAGACAATTCATCTCCAGTCTCTCTTATCAAACTAGGCTGTCAAGCCTGAAAAACAGGGTGTTGCTCACCCAGCTGTCTCAAGTCTTCATTCCAGGTCTTTTGGGTTGCTTGGGGGAAGGGGAGTGGAGTAAGCCGGAGTGGCCCACGCCAGGGCTGCTGGTGGCTTGATTAAAGTGACTTGCATGGAGGTTTTGTTTAGAATCTAAAGAGCCAGATGAGGCTGCGGTTGTATTTACTAATACTGAAAATTACTGAGTGGGCTTAAAAAAAAAGTCTCCTAAAAATTAGGTCCCAGGAGAGAAATGAGCAGCTTCAGTATTACAGCCTTAAATCTATCCATAAATATGTGTGCAGCGATCCGGTAGTCCAGTTTTTAAACCTAACCAGGGAAAATAAAGTGGATCTCATCACCTACTGTGTGTCAAGCATCTAGCAGCCACCTTCCCCTTCAGTTTTCCTTGCAAAGCCTGTAAGAGCACGCCCAACTTGGAAATGAGTCAGTGGGAACTCAGAGAAGTTAAGTCCGTCATTCAAGATCACACAGCTAATAACAGAGAGACTGCTTCGCAAAGGGTGTTTCCTCTGGTCAGGGATTCACCAGGACACACCGCTGCTTAGCAACCTGACTGGGAACCTGCTTGTTTCTGGGTTAGGAAACACCCTGGCTTTGCAGTGGGACCTAGCTGCTGGCAGTCCTGACTTCCTGAGGCTCCCGGTCCATGTGGTGGCTTTGGCTGAGGCTGTGCTTCAGAGAGCTGGGATTCTAAAGACTGGTCACATCTGGGAAGGCCGATGACCTTGGAGCTGGCCGTGGGCTGCTGGGGCCTCCTTCCAGGCAGCTGAATGCCTTTTAGAGGGGAAGATGTCCAGCTTGCATGTTAATGGTGCCCCAGGCTGTGGGCCAGCTGGGGTGCCTAATTAGCTACCACCTTGCTTCTCTTCAGTCCGAAAGCCGATTTTGAGTGGTAGGTGATTTTTTTTTCCCCTCTCGTATTTATTGATTTTATGTGTATGAGTGTTTTGCCTGCATGTATATGTACCATATACTTGCCTGGAAAGGATTGGATCCCCGGGAACAGAACTTGCAGGTGGTTGTGAGCCACCATGTGGGTTCTGGAAACTGAACTCGGATCCTCTGCAAAGAGTAACTAGTGCTCTTAACCACTGAGCCATCTTTTCAGCACGAAGGCTAGCTGTTATCCTTCCCTCCTTCTTCCTTCCTTCCTTCCTTCCTTCCTTCCTTCCTTCCTTCCTTCCTTCCTTCCTTCCTTCCTTCCATTTTCCTTTCCAGACAGGGTCTCTCTATGTAGCTCTGGCTGTCCTGGAACTCGCTGTATAGCTAGCTCCACCTGCCTCTGCCTTCTAAGAGTTGGAATTACAGGCGTGCACTACCATGCCTGCTGAGGGGTAGTTTCTGGACCTAGTTCCTTGTCTAGCTTTTTACTTCAGAAGGCAGAACGGTAAAGGAAAGCCTTTGACAACAGAAAGGGAGACTACCATTCCTACCTCTCTTCCTGCTGCCCTGGAACTGTGTTTCTTGTGTATTCAGCTTTCTTTCTTTTTTTTTTTTTGTTTTTTTTTGTTTTTTTCGAGACAGGGTTTCTCTGTGTAGCCCTGGCTGTCCGGGAACTCACTCTGCAGACCAGGCTGACCTTGAACTCAGAAATCCGCCTGCCTCTGCCTCCCAAGTGCTGGGATTAAAGGCGTGCGCCACCACTGCCCAGCTGTATTCAGCTTTCTATAGATTTCTATAGCCTTAAGATGTACCGGAAACTAAACAGAAGGTCAGGGTTGAGAATTTATGAGGAGGTCGAGACCCCATGTACCCCAGCCCCCGACCTCCGTAGATTTAAGGTGGCCAACTAGTTGGCCTCTCTGGGAATCCCCCCCCCCCCATTTCCTTTAGCTCACAATTTTCAAATGACCTGTGTCCTTGGCTTGGAGAGCAGGTGGATGCTCTGATTTCTTAATACCCTTCCCCCTGCCAAAGCAGATTGATTTTTTTTCTCCCCTTGATGTGGTTCCCAGGAATTCTGGAACCAGAGTTGCTAATACATGAAGTGAGAGGACCCTACTCAGCTCGCTTGGCATCTGAGGGCTCCCCTTCCCCATCTATATAAAAGACCTTAGTACTCGCTAGCGATAGCACAGTCGGCTGACATCCACAGGATACTGAACCGGTGCCTGGAACCTGTTATTAAAACTCTTCTCCCTAGTCAGCGAGTGTTCACTGTTTGCATGCCTTGCGATGACGGCTGGATCTGTGGATGTTCAGTTTAGGGGAAACCCCTTCTGGGAAATTGAAAGTGAGGCTGAGTTTGCTGAGAACCTCGGCCCATGCTGGCTAGTGACTGGCAGTGGCTCAAGCTGAGCATGGTGGAGCCTGGGAGGAGAGAAGGCTTTGTGTAGCTGAGGTCAGCAGACACTCTGGTGCCTGTTACAACAATGAGGGTCTGAGGCATCCAGACCAAAGCCTAGGGTTCCCAACCATGCCAAGCCCCTGAAGCCAGAGGGAGAATTTCACGCTTGCTCGGAGGGACCACCTACTTGTCCAGGAGTGGGTTACCCAAATGGAACAAAGGTGCTGAGGGGTGAAACCCAAGCCCGGAGCAATCTCATCTCTGCTAAATCCCCTCTAAGCCCTCTTGGTGGCATTTCTGTTTCCCTCTCTTCATCCCAAGTGACTGGGCTTGCACCTGGCACCATCAATAGAAGTGCTTCTCCCTTGAGACCTTGTCCACAGACAACAGCAAGGAGCACTATTCACCACCACCACCACCCCCAAAAAAACCCCAGACTTTACTGCCTGTTTCACAATGTCAGTGACACCTCCCTCCCATACCGTACCGTGCAGGTTCCTTGCAACCTGGGCTACAGCTGCCCTGAGTTGGTGTGTCCGGAGAACCCATCAAACCCTTTAATTCTCACAAAAGGTCTGTGAGAACTGAACCGGGTGTCATTAGCACAGGACCACATGGGAGACCAGAAATGAGGGTGCTCTAACAAGGTAATTGGCGCCTGGATTCCAGCAAAGACCTATTTGGTTCTCTGCAGAGCTGGCACAACCTCTGTGTGCCTCTTGAGTTTAGCGGCATCCTGGCCCATGTCTAGGCCAATGAAGCTTGCTGACTTTGGGATTTAAACTCTGCCCTTGCAAAGTTCAAATTAAACTTCTGGGTATTTTTTTTTTTTTTACCAGAACTACACACAGAGTATGCTGGCCCCAGAGAGAGGTTGACTAGCTTGTAGGGTTTTGTTTTGTTTTGTTGTTGTTTCTTTGGTCTCTTATGTTGTTGTTCTTCCCCACGTGCTGGGAATCCTTGTCATGCTGTTTCTCAGCTATAGCTGAACCCCACGTATGTTTTATTTTTCTTAAATTCAACTAGCTGTGTCTTCCGTGGTGTGGAACACTTCTTAGACCTTCTAGAACATTGAGTAGACGTGTATTAAAAACCTGTGAAGTGGGCACTTGGAAGGTGGGTGGCTCAGAGGATAACACTGGTAAGACACTGTCAGGACAAGCCTCATCTGGCTTCTTAGATTCTGAGGTTGATACGGGTTCTAAACCTGTATCAGACTGGGCCCATGTAGCATGTAAATCTGTGATTGCAAGGCTCCCAGGACTACAGTGATATAGGAGGTGGAGACAGGAAAACCTCTGGAAGCCATTGAACTAGCCTGGTGAACACATGGGTTCTAGTGAACTCAGGAGAGATCCTGCCCCAAACAAGGTGGAAGATAAACACCAGACCAACCTCATCCTCTGATTTGTATTAGCTCTGTGGCCTGCAGAGCCCTTGGATATGAACACACATTATGTGTGTGTGTGTGTGTGTGTGTGTGTGTGTGTATGTATATATGTATATGTATCATACACACATCACTTGTAACACTTGTAGTGAATACTCACAATTCACTTTGCAGGTTCCCACTTCCATGACCTTTGACCTATTTTCTCCACTCCTCAGTTTTCTCATCTCTGAATAATTATGAATTACTTATATCTGGCTCATGATAACTGGGAAGTTAATATGTTAAATAACAGCTGGGCACAATACTTAGCTGTTAATGTTACTTATTGTTTTGATCATAGAAGTATGGAAATTAAAGGAAATAGGATATTGGGAATATTAACAGACTTTCTACAGATCAATTAAAGCAGGGTTTTCTGTCATCTCCCTGGTCCTTTATGAAAGGCCTTCTAGGAATTCTAGAAAGGCTTTTGAAAAAGGTTTCCCTAATGGGACCTTGGAGCAGTTGGGGGTTGGAGATGCTCTGAGCCAGCCTGCTGGTGAGGAAATAGTTAACATACCTGTTTGGTGGGAATACAGGTAGCGACCTTTCCCTTTCTTTTCCTGGTAAGCCTAAAGCTGGGCTTGCTCGCTCATCCATACCAGAGGACTTCATTCCAATCAGGCCCTGGGGTTTCAGGGAACAATTGCCTTGAACAATAGCCAGAAAACAAGTTCCACCAGTCTGGACTTTTTTTTTCCTGCAACTGATTGCAGCTGGCTGGCTGAGGTGGGGGTTGGGGGCCGGTGGCAGAGTGGGCCCCACTGGGACTCCTCAGTTGAACTGGAAGAGCTAGCAGGTAAGGTCTGGTACAGCTGGTGTTGACTCCCCAGAAGTTTAGTTAACTGCAGAGATGTGGTAAGAGGGCAGGGGGCCGTGGGGGGCCTGGGATGGGTTGGAGGACACTTAAGTCTAGAGAGGATCCTGCCTCTCCTGACTCCTGAGCTCTGCTGTGCTGCTGTGCGATTTATTTTTACAATGTCATTTAGCAGGTCTTTCTCTTAAGTAAATAGCATTATCTCTGAAGTAGTCTATTTGAAAAGTATAATGATCCATCCTCCCTCCCTCCCTCCCTCCCTCCCTCCCTCCCTCCCTCCCTCCCTGTAGATCCTTCAATAATTCCAGAGTTAGGCCATATAAATCTGGGTGAAAAGGTCTGAGTGTTTGTCTCTAACCTTGTCAGTCTATTTTGAGCCAGAGACAAAGTTGTAAATATGTTACCACATGGATTCAAGCTGGCTGGTTGTATTGTCGCTTTCAGCTCTCCCTCCCCCACCCCCCACGCCCCCCACCCCTAGCT
Organism: Mus musculus; assembly: GCF_000001635.26. NCBI lineage: Eukaryota > Metazoa > Chordata > Mammalia > Rodentia > Muridae > Mus > Mus musculus. The sequence continues at coordinate 49,528,281 of NC_000073.6, forward strand.
CAAACTTGCCTTCTCCCGCCCTTGGGATGATCACTCCCCACCACACTGGGGCAAAGCCAGAAGTGTGCAAAGCTGAAGTAATTTACAACCCTATTACCTATGATTTTCATACAGACAGCCCATCCTTGGGATTCAAAAAGTGTGTTTAAAGCAACTGGGCAGCGTTTAAATCCCGACCCAGTGAGGTCAGCGGCTCTAAGACACTGAAACTGGAGCTGTGGGTTTATGGACTTTTCTTGTGATGTTTGGGGCAAGGGTTGGGGGAAGGAGCCTTCTTCTTTCACATCTGCGTTTCCTCCAGGTGGGGGTGATGGTGGCAGAGGAGTTGTCTGGGCACTGTAAGAACCTTGGTTCTAGGGAAATTGCTGAGTGCTGGCTGCTGGCTGCTGGCTGCTGGCTGCCGGCTGCCCTGAGGTCTCTGCCCTATGTCTCTGCTTGCCAGGGAAATTTGAAAGTCTTGTGGACTTTTTTCTTGGTGACCTGGAAAGGGGATGAATTGAATCTTCTGGAGGAGGGGGCAGCTCTAGGTCCTAAGCCTAGAGAGGAACTGAGAGTGAAAAATGTCATGACCCAATCAACATCTGGTCTATCTAAAAGATACTACCAGGGAGAAACTTATCCTCTTTCTGTGCGGATAGAATGTGGTCTTATGTAGATGCTAACATGGAGTGACCGTAAAGGTTCTATGGTAGGTTTGCAGCCTTTGAATGCATGACCCTGTGGGGCAGTGGACATGAGGCTTACTGGGGGTTATGATGGATGAGAGAGCATACCTCTGTAAAACAAAGAAAAAGACACCTGCCATTGGGCTGGAGAGATGGCTCAGTGGTTAAGAGTACTGGCTGCTCTTCCAGAGGACTTGAGTTCTATTCCCAGCACCTACATGGAGGCTCACAACCATATATGTAACAATAGGTTCAGGAGGCATGATGGGTACTAGACACACAAGTGGTGCACAGACATAGTTGCAGGCAAAACACACACACACACACACACACACACACACACTCGTGTAAAAACACAAAATAAAAAAAAAAAACCAACTAAACAAAATGCACCTCAGGTTAATCTGCGTGAAGTGAGTGAGGAGGAGGAGGAGGAGGAGGAGGAGGAGGAGCTGGGCCTTAGAACAGTGGCTGATTGGTAGTATCACTGAGTGGGCGAGGAGACCCCATTGTGGACAGCAGTGTGCTGATGTGTCTCATTTTTAGCTTTCCTCTGTACTGAGCCTCCTTCGTTATTGGTCTGAAAGGAACCTTCTGGGCCTTAGTCCAATTCTTGCTTATAAAGAAGAGGAGCCCAGAGCCTGGAGAAGACAGGCCTCGTCTGAACTCTCCTAGGACATGGGTCTGGGGCAGCACCAAGAAGCTTGGGCTGTACACTGTGTATGCTGGCATGAGAGAGCAGTGAGCAAAGGGCCCATTGACCTGGGCTCAGAACAGGGCCAGAGTGTGCTGTGCTGCAACTTGGCTGTAGCTGTAGGAGACCAGAGCCATCTGGAACCAGTGACATATATACACACACCTAATGCCCTCTGCCAACTCTCTAATTTGCATTAAATTTATATTCCAAATTGTTCTTTTTTTTTAAAGATTTATTTATTTATTATATGTAAGTACACTGTAGCTGTCTTCAGCCACACCAGAAGAGGGCATCAGATCTCTTTAAGGATGGTTGTGAGCCACCATGTGTTTGCTGGGATTTGAACTCAGTACCTTTGGAAGAGCAATCAGTGGTCTTAACCACTGAGCCATCTCTCCAGTCTTCCAAATTGTTCTTACTGGACAGAAACATTGGGTAGGCAGTCAGGGATCACTCTTTTTTTTTTTTTTCTCGAGACAGGGTTTCTCTGTGTAGCCCTGGCTGTCCTGGAACTCACTCTGTAGACCAGGCTGGCCTCGAACTCAGAAATCCGCCTGCCTCTGCCTCCCAAGTGCTGGGATTAAAGGCATGTGCCACCACAGCCCGGCTCAGAGATCACTCTTGAGTCATGTGTGACCCCATTCCTCACACAGTGCCTGGCAACTGGAGGCGCTGGCTGACTAGATGAGTGAATAAGTACAGGATACTGGCTTAGCAGTCAAAAATGTTCAGTCTAAAGTTCTTAAAGAAAAGTGTTTGACAGTCTGGGAGTGGTAGCACATGCCTGTAACCCCAGCACTTGCCAGGCAGAAGGAGCACCAGGAGCTCAGGGGTTCAGGGTCCCCTTCAGCTTCTCCAGGCCAACCTGAGCTACGTGAAACCCTGGATTTTAAAAATGTGCATGTGTGCATTAAAAATGTACATATATATATACATATATATATATTAGATATATACAATAGAGATATATAGATATATTTAAGTGCATATATATATATATATATTTGTCTATTTTATGGAATCCCACCCACTCATTGGCTAAAAGTAGGTGATTGTCTTTAAAGTTGATCACTTATAGCTCTGGGGTTGGGTTGTTCATTGAGAGGAAAGCACATGACTGCCCACAGCTGGGAAGTGGAGCTTCTGTGTAGACTCTTTCCATGAATCTATGCATGCATCCTTGCTATTACCCAGCCAGAGAATTGATCAGGCATATCTGGGATCTGCATTGAAATTTAAAAAGAGAGACAGGGCTGCCTGGATGGCTCAGCAGGTAAACATGGTTTACTGCCAATCCTGACTACCTGAGAGCAGTTCTCAGGACCTACAGGATAGAAAAAGAGAACTGACTCCTGCAAGTTATCCTCTGACCTCTCCACCTATGTGCTGTGGCACCTACACACACACACACACACACACACACACACGCACACACACACCCCTACACACCTACTACTATTACTACTAAATGTAATTTTGAGAAATTTAAGGGGAGGGGCTTAAGAGATGGCTGTGCTTTTTTTCTTCCCAGTTCCCTTGTCAGGCAACTCATAACTGCTTGTGACTCTAGCTCCAGGGGATGAGGAAAGAGGATGGGAGAAGAGAAAGGCAATACAAAGGAGAGGGGAGCAGGTCAGGTTATGGACATCCCACCTCTGCAGGCAGCTGGAGGACTGTCTTTGTTAATGCTGCTTTGAAAGCCTGGAAGTGCAGAGCAAAGGGGAGCACAGGAAAAGCTTCAGGGGAGCCAGGAGGAGCTGGCTAGGGCTGGTCAGTTTGTTTACATAAATGACCAAGTATTCCATGATTGCCTTGAGATTGGTCGGTATGGAGTAGTCTTGAACATATGATCCTCCTGCCTCCATTCCTGAGTGCTTGGATTATAGGTGTGTGTCACCAGGCCCTGCTTATTACAACACTGGGGACCAACCCTGGTGCTGTGTGTAAACCAGGCAACTGAGCTTCCTCCCCAGCCTCCATCTGCCTTATAGAAACGCGTTAGGGTCAGAAGAGGACCTGTGGGATGCAAACAGCCTCTTACAGTTAATGGATCGGAATAATCAAAAAAACTGAAGCCTTGGTGTCTAGACTGGGATTTCCTTACAAGTCTGAAATCCAAAAGTATTTCTATGTAAATTCAGATGATCTCAGGGTTAGAGAGATGGCTTCGTGGTCCTGAGTGCTGGGTGCGGTGGCCGAGATTCAGGGTTTGCGTTCTCAGCTCTGGCACAGTGGCTCACAACCACCTGGAACTACAGTCCCAGAGGGTTCGACAGCCTCTCCGGCCTCTATGCGCACCAGGCACACAGGTGGTATACATATATACTTGCAGGCTAAAGACTCATGTTCATAAAATGAAAATAAATGTGAAAAATATTTTTTAACAAAAATATAGTTTCTTGTTACTGACTTGGCTGATTTACCTAAACAGGTAAACAAATCTGCAAACTTTAATAATTAAATCTCTTTAAACATTTTGAAGTGTGTTTATAAATTGAATATACCCAGGTCCCTCCCATAAGCTCTCCACATTTCCAGTAAGGCAGATAGCACTGGAATGAGTAAAGTCTTTTAAGCATTTAACTCTTGATAGCAAATAAATGAGATCGTTTATTTTAACTTCAATTGTTAAGTAAGTAACTATCCACATTTCAATTCTTTGTTGTTGTTGTTGTTGTTTTGGTTTGGTTTGGTTTGGTTTTTTTTTCCAAGACAGGGTTTCTCTGTGTAGCCCTGGCTGTCCTGGAACTCACTCTGTAGACCAGGCTGGTCTCGAACTCAGATAGAAATCCGCCTGCCTCTGCCTCCCGAGTGCTGGAATTAAAGGCGTGTGCCACCGCTGCCCCGCTTAACATTTCGATTCTTTTCTTATTTTTTTCTTTACACGTATGGGTATTTTGCCTGCGTGTATGTAAGTACACCATGCGTGTACAGTGCCAAGGGAGGCCAGATACCCTCCCTGATCAGTCTGCACAGGCTGTTGTGAGCAACTGTATAGGTGGTGAGAACTAAGCCCTGGTCCTCTGCAAGGACAGCCAGTGTTCTCACCTGCTGAGCCACCTCTTTAGCCCCTCATTTTTTTTGGTAACCATACTCTAGTTTTTAAAGCTTTCATCTTAATCTCTTGTCTCTTAAAACTAGAAGTTGGAGGTGGAGAGATTTTCCAGAGGACCCTATATTTGATTTCTACCACCTACATGGTGGCTTTCAACTGTCTAATTCCAGTTCCAAGGGATCCAATGTCCTCTTCTGCCCTTTGTGGGCACCAGGCACATACATGGTATAAAGACATACATGCAGGAAAACACTCATATACATTAGATAAATAACCATATATATACATATATATACATACATACATACATATATATATATATATATATATTTTTTTTTTTTTGAGACAGGGTTTCTCTGTGTAGTCCTTGCTCTCCTGGAACTCACTATGTAGACCAGGCTAGCCTTGTACTCAAGAGATTCACCTGTCTCTCCCTCCCAAGTGCTGGGATTAAAGGTGTGCATCACCAGACCATCACAAATAAATTTCTTAAAACTGTGGCGTTGTCACAAGGCTGCTTTGTAATGCGCTCGAATGTTTCCATACTTCGTGGATTCACACCGTGACTTTGCTTTAAAAACCATATTCTCCCGACTCTTGTCATCTCTAGTGGGCTGGCTTTGCCAGACGTGCTCAGAACCCAGTTGAGAATGACCATCCGATTTCCGAGGGGATCGTTCCGTGTCAATGACCACTGGGGTTTTCTGCTCAAATTCCATCTCCCCGTTCCTCAGTAAATACATATCTGGATTTTTGTTTTGCTTTGTTTTCCAAGACAGGGTTTCTCTGTGTAGCTCTGGCTGTCCTGGAACTCACTGTGTAGACCAGGCTGGGCTCGAACTCAGAAATCCGCCTGCCTCTGCCTCCCAAATGCTGGGATTAAAGGCGTGCGTCACCACTGCCCATCTATAACTTCTGGATTTCCCTCAAATCCCAGCCTTAATTGCTTCTTATAATTCAATGCCGATTGCCTGATTTGAGGTCATGGACTCTGGCTCCCTGTCCAGGTTGTACCGGTTTCCTGACGGCTTGACTGCCTTCGCTTGGTTGGTGTCCTTCCTGTTTAGTTGACCTCTTGTTTTCCACATTCTTTGTGTCTGACTCTCAGCTATATGTCTGGAGTCACTTTCAAGTTGCACTTCCCTGATAGTTGGTTAGCAAGCACGTTTACCAATAACAAGCCTAAACAAAATAGCTTTGGGCAAGAGCAGGGCACCTGGTCCTCACACTTCCGTGGGTATTTCTGGCTCCAGCTGGAAGCTGGTGGACCAGCCATGCCTAAGGACAGCCCCTTCCTCCTTCTCTCCCTCCCTTCCTCCTTCTCTCCCTCCCTTCCTCCCACCATAGGCACCATGGAGACTTTGCTCTCTCTCTTCTGTTCTCTATGTGCACATCAACTTCACGGCTCTCCTGTGTTCTGTGCAAAGCTCCGGGCTGACTTTTGAAAGCTAGGTGGGCATGCTGAGCAACTAAACTGAAAGCAGGCTTTCCTAGAGGCCCTTCTCTTCCCTGCCCAGCAGAACTCATCAGAGGCCAATGCTTTGCAAGCTAGGGGAATGAACTACAACGTCTTTTGAGTTGTGCGCATGTGTGCAAACGTGCCTGCCAGTGAGTGTGCGAGTGTGCATATAGGAGAGACTCTTAGTTTTTTTTTTTTTTATCTCAGTCACCTGACACCTTGAAGGCTTTCAGCAGTAGTCACCGTGGAAGACCACATGGGCCAGTAATCTGGCTAAGTCATGGCCCGAGTATCAGTCCTGTCCTTCCTGCCTTGGATGACCTTGAACCAGGTTCTGGGCCTCCTGGGGGAAATGGATTGTATTGTATTTGGTGTGCTCAGAGAATGTTTAGGGGGAAGCTGTCTGGTTGTCACAGAGAAGAGTGTGACACTGGAGTCAAGATGACTGGATTCTGGCCCACTCACGTCTCTCTAGCTGACCACCTTGCTGAGCCTTAGTTCTCTGGCTGTACAGTAGGGAAGCAGTGTTACTCACTGTTGCCATGGGCTGATCTAGAACAGCGTCACGTCCATGTCGGCGGCTTACTTTATGGAGTTTTCAATTCATCGAGTACCTATTAAACACTTTCTGTATACCTACCATCCCACAAACAAGTAAGAATAATATACCATATTGTGGTAATGGAACACAGTGGCTTGCTAGATAACGGATGGCATCTCTGAAGTAATGACACATTCACTGAGATAAGATAAGATTGCAGGGACAACCAATGAAAGCCTCCCTGCTGAAGACAAATAGTCCTGGCTTAGAAGGGACAGAAGCTCTTATGGTCAGAGGCAAGTGCACAGTGGAGATGGGGCTGCAAGATAGGATTGGAGAGGGACAGCAGATACCACTGGGGGAGGGCAGGAGCGCCAGCTAGAGACATTAAGGAAAGGAGTGGCCAGGCCCAGGGGACGTTATAGGTTACTCAGGCTGCCATGGGAGGGTGGCTGAGTGGAAATCACAGAGTAGGGAAGGATGAGCTGGCCCGTGTGTAGTGACCCAGGCAGAGCACCATAAACTGTGGGGTGTGACAGGCTACACTGCCCATGGACGGGACATTTTGCAAAGAGCAGTGGTAAGACCAGATGCTGGGTTGAATGTGGTGGGGTTGGGAGGTAGCAGACAGTGACAGGAACCCAAGGATGGAAGATCCTTGCCAGGTTGGAAGCAGGAAGGGGTTGAGTTCTGCTTGTCTGAAGCTTGGGAAGGGAAGTCGTGCTTTGGGTAGACTTACAAAGGCAGACATAGTGCTAGGATGGGCTGATCTCTGGAGACACTCTCCTGCTTAGGTGTTTGTCCAGGGCGCTCACACAGCAGCTCTCCTGCTCCACTCCCACTCCTCCCACAAAGAGACTGCATTGAATTTTGCCCATCATTCAGATCCTGCCCTGCCAGTCTGGCCTTGCCCCCATCCCTGGGGGAGGAGTGATTACCTTGAGCAGGGAAGAGGGAAGGGACTAGACCAAGGACGGTCTGTAGCCTCTGCTCATGAATCCACCCACTCCGGAGAAATGGGACCAGCCCCTTCACTCAGGTGGCCCCCGTAGCTGAGGCCCATCCGAGTGGGAGCCCTCTGGAAGACATTCGGTCACAAGCCGGGCCTTTCCCTAGTCCAGTTTATCTGCCTGAGTTGTCAGGCTGCGTTAGGATGTGGAGAGGCTCCGTGGCTCAGGATGTTTTTGTCTTGGCAGCTGGGATGACAGCAGCTCCGTCAGCAGCGGCATCAGCGACACCATAGACAACCTCAGCACGGATGACATCAACACCAGCTCCTCCATCAGCTCCTACGCCAACACGCCTGCCTCCTCCCGGAGAAACCTGGATGTTCAGGTAAGGGACGAGAGAGGCCTTCCCAGGCTCCTCCAGCCTCCCCGCTAGCCAGCTCAAGCTTGGCCTTGCTGATCAGAGAATTCCCATGCTGATGAGGAGAGGTCCAGCCCCTAACATCCAGTCTCTGTCCCCTCACTGCAGGGAAAGAAGGCTAGGGAGTGGGCAGTACAGATGGGCAAAGGAACTTATACTCTCACTGGTTTGGTGTGAAGAGACCATTTTTTCTCCTTGGACCTCGGTTTCAGCTTGTTTCTAAGTGAACAAGCAGGGGTCAGAAATCTATGTGTGGGTGGGCATCCGTACTGTCATTGCTGCAGAGGCAGACCCAGGCGGATCCCTAGGGCTCACAGCCAGACCAGTGTAGCCTAGAGAGCAAGCACCAGGGCTATGAGCGTCCCTGTCTCAAACAAAACAAAATGGCAAGCAGCACTTGAGAAATGATACTCAAGGGTGTCTTGTAGCCTACACATGTGTGCTCACGCTTGTTCACACACACCTGTGCCCTTAGCATGTGTGCTCAAGTATCTACACATACACACATACCTTTTTAAAATTGAAGCTAATAAGCACAGGGCAGTTGGTTCCCCTAATGTGGTTCCAGCAACATGTATCTCCTTTCTGTCCCATGAGCCATTGCTGTCTGTGAGCTCAGGTCTGTCTCTAGGGAGTGTAGCCAAGGTTTAAGATTGAGAACTGCCAGCTGAGGCAGCTGTGGCAGCTGTGACAGCTGTGGCTCCCATCCCTTGCTACTGTGTGATACTCTTGTTAGAAATAGCTTTCTGTCTTTGTTTTTTAGTCAGGCTCTCCTGCTCTTTTATCCTAATGCTACATTCTGAATGCTGGAGTGACCTGTGTGACTCACACCTTGCTTTATGCAGTACTGGGGATCTAACCTAGGACTTTCCCTCATGCTAGGAGACCTTTCTACCCACGGAGCCACATCCCTTCTTCTTTTTGTTTTTTTGAGGAGGTGGGGGGATTAGGGTTTTGGTTTGGTTTTGATTTTTGTTTAGTTTTTGGTGTTTTGTTTTGTTTTGTGGATTCATCGATAAGAGTTTAATCACCAATCTGCCTCTGCGAGACATATTACCCTTGGTGAGTATGTAGCCAGATTTTACATGCAGTCAGTCACTAACTTCATTTGGTCTAAATAAAGTATAAAGGTCAGTGGTTTATGTTTTTGCTTTAAAACAAAGATTTAGAAGTAAAGTGGTCAGCTGGGTATGGTGGCCCAAACATTTAATTCCAGGACTCAGAAGGCAGAGGTAGGCTGATCTCTCTGAATTCGAAGCCAGACTGGTCTACAGAGTGAGTCCCAGGACACCAGGGCTACACAGAGAAACCCTGCCTCAAAAACAAAACAAAACAAACAAAAACAATATAACAAAAAAGAAAAGAAAAAGCTGGCTATGGTGACATAGGTGTGTCATCTCAGCAAGCAAGAAGCTGAGGCAGGAAGATTGATTGCCATGAGTCCGAGGGCCAGAGTGGCTCAAGTAGAAAACAAAATACTCCAAAACTTTAGATCATTTGAGTCAAAACCCCTAGAAACTTGCCAGTGAAAACTAAGCTCGTCCTTGGTGGTGGAGGCTCAGCTCTTTAATCCCAAAGAGACACTGTCTCAGAAAAAAAGGAAGGGAGGGAGGGAGGGAGGGAGGGAGGGAGGGAGGGAGGAAGGAAGGAAGGAAGGAAGGAAGGAAGGAAGGAAGGAAGGAACCCAGCAAACAGGTTGCAAGAGCATCTTTTGCTAAACAGAGATAATACTCAATGTGCAGTGGCCAGTACCCCTAGGCTTCTACGCATGTCCAGGAATCCAGTTTTCCCCCTCACCACCCCCACCCCCACCCACCCCGCCCTCGAAGAAGCTTGCAGGTATTCTAGCACTGCAGGACGTGTGTCTCTGCCCTCTTAATACAGCTCTCCCAGAAACCCTGAAACCAGCAGCCAGACTTCTGTTTAGTTTTTGAGAAAGTTTTAATGGGATCCAGGGTGGCCTAGAATCCTCTTGTTTCACCCTTAGAAGTATTGATCTCTCATGTATGCACGGCCACATCTAGCTTTAATATTTTAAGAATTGTATTCTGCAGCCGGGCAGTGGTGGCACACACCTTTAATCCCAGCACTAAGGAGGCAGGGGCAGGTGGATTTCTGAGTTCGAGACCAACCTGGTCTATAGAGTAAGTTCCAGGACAGCCAGGGCTACACAGAGAAACTCTGTCTTGAAAAACCAAAAAAAAAAAAAAAAAAAAAAAAAGAAAAGAAAAGAAAGAAAGAAAAGAAAAGAAAAGAATTGTATTTTGTACATGAAAACATATACCTAGCTCCCCGGGGGTGGGGTAGGGGTGGGGGTGGAGGGTCAGACGCTATTTCTTTGCAGGAGCAAGTTCCTTTGTACAGGTGACTCATGAATGGTGTGTAACAGTGGCCACCAGCCGGCTGTATTACTCCAGGATTTTACATTTCAGATACAGCTCAGTTCATATGGACTCACTGTATTCCTGGGAGCCTGGACTTGACTCTGTAAGCCCATTTTATTGCAGGCCAAGTATGGTGTCCTCGTGGCTTGCTGCCAGCACAAGGTCAACTGTGGCAGTTCCGGCATGGGTGAACCATTTGGTCCCTCCCTCCCGTGGGGCCTGATGTTTTAGGTGAACTGCTGAGATGGCCTGGGATTACTACCACCTAACTACCAGGCCTGCCCTTTCTCTTCTCTCCCATTCTCCCCACAGCCTCTTCTTCCTCCATTGGTTTTTACTCTGTACAGATAGGGGCCATGTTGGAAGCCTCTGTTTCAAAAGAGTCTCTTCTTTGAGGATAGGGCTAAAGAAAAGCTGTGTTGGCAGTGTGGGGGTTAATTCTGTCCTACAGAAATGTAGCTGCAGACTACCCGGGCACATGTTTTAGGCATTGCTTTTGGGATTACCTGTTACATCTTGCACTCTTATTTTAGCCAAAAATTGCAGTGTGTGTGTGTGTGTGTGTGTGTGTGTGTGTGTGTGTTGTTGTTGTTGTTGTTGTTGTTACCCAGACAATAAACAGTGGTCACTTAAGATTTCGGGGGAAGCACTTTGTGTCCTGGTCCTGGTGGTAGTTGTGTATGCTGATTTTCTGGATTTTTTTCAAGCTGTGCATGTAATATTCAGTACCTTATAAGAATAGGACACTTATGAGGTTGAGAGATGGCTCATTGGCTAAGAACACGTGTGACTCTTAGAGAGGATCCAAGTTCAGGTCCTAGCACCCATGTTGTGTGGCTCATACTGCCTTTAAGTCTTAATTGCAGGGGACTCCGCACCCTATCCTAGGCTCTGTAGTCATAGGCACACACACACTAAAAAGAAAACTTTTTTAAAAAACAATATGACATCTACAGAGTGACTGCTTTCCTGACCCATACAAAACCCTGCGTTGGATTCCCAGCAGCAGCACATTGATAGTGTGCGGTGACCTGCGTTTGTAATCTCAGCACTTGGGAGATGGAGGCAGGAAGATCAGTAGCATCCGCCTTGTTACATAATGAGTTTCAGGCCAGCTGGGGCGCTAGGATATATGAAACCTTACCTCAGAATTACACATGCACACTCTTTGAGTGCACATAGCACCTAAATAAATAATTGTATTTTCAAAACAAACTCGAAGCCATACTCGCTGAGAACGATCACTGATTGGTGTTTAGACACAAGTTAGGAACCCTTAGCCAGCCTAGGTCCCTGCTACCTATTGCATACTAAACGTCTGAAGGGAAGCAGGGGGACCTGGGACACCAGTCAGAAAACCCTCCTATCTGCTTCCTTTTCACAGGCTGGTGTTTGTCCGCAGATCTTACTGATGCCAAATATCTGAGCTTGGTGCAGGCAAAGACCTTCCCTTTTGAGCAGCACTTTTCTCTCTCCTCACAGATGTCACAGGGCGAAGTGTGAAGGCTACTACCCAGATATCTTAGACAAGATTAGAAGTAATTTTGTGGGACACGAAGGGTTCACTATTCAGTGGGCCTATTACTGGTTCTCTTACAGATCCACCCAAGTTTAAAACATGAAAATACGAGCTGAAGTGGGTCTGGGTAGCAGAAATGCTGGCTACAGCAGAAGGTACCTAGATGCCTATTGTCAGGATGCTTCCAAATGGACTTTCGTGACATTCTCTTTGTTCCTGTCCAGGGAGCATCTCAAAATATTAGATTCCACATTCCGGCAGCCTTGCGCCTCCTCCCCCACAGGCTGGCAGGGATGCTAAGGGCCATTACCCCTCTTTGAGTGGATGGAGCTCGGAAGATGCGCCCGCACCCTCCCACTCCTTGGTGCGTGCATCAGGGGTCTTGTCACACAATGCTTTACCCTGGGCGAGTGAGTGGGCTACACTCAGGCGGGACACACAAGACAAGAGAGGGCTTGGCGTTCCCCCAGGAAACACTGTCTGCCTGGCCCCACATCTGAGGAGAAGGGGACTTTCTTTTTCTGGAAAGCACAAGGAGCAACCTGGTGTGCTGATGGAAAGAGAAGGCAGAGGAGGTGTGGATCACTGGGGGAGTAAACCTTCCTTTAGGGGACTCTGTCTCCTCTGAGACGCTGAGAGACATTGAAGATGCCCCACAAGGTTTTCATGGCCTGTTTATGTGTATCCTGATCCCCTGCACTCATGGCTCAGTGTTAGAGACAAAAGTCCTCTGAATGAGACCTGAGCCCCTCCGCATGACTTCTAGGAGAGCTGGTGAGTCCAACAGTGGCATCAGAGAGGAGGGTGACATTGAAGTCAAGTGTTCTGGGGTTGAGTTTTTCACTATGTGACATCCTGGGATGATGGTCCAGTCAGATCCTTAGAGCCTTTGTCATCTCATCCACAAAATAATAGCCTCTAGACCCGCATGGGAGGTATGTCAGCCGCGGGTCAATTCTGGGCACGATTTTCCCAGAGCCCCAGGTGCTGAGCTGCTCAGAGGTCTTATTCTCTGCACCTTAACTGCCCCTTTCTCTGTCTCCCTCTTGCACCTGTAATGGTAGCACAAAGGGTAGCACGCTGTTGTGTGTTTTGCTTGTAGTTCCAGAGCTGCCTGCCTTCCGTTCTGCAGCATCTTGGTCTCCAGGCACTGTGTTGGTGCACAGAGTTTGAACAAGCACACATATGCCTGCTGTGCATTCATCTATATGTTCGGGCCATGGCCACTCAGTCTTCCACGCTTTGTGGGAGACACTAATCCAGGTGCTAGGGGTGGTGAGCTGCCTATGTCAACATCATCTTTCATTTTAGTGCCTAAAGTTTTTGTTGTTGTTTTGCTTTGTTTTTAAACAAAATTCAGAGTGGGTTTAAAAAAAACTATACAACTGTCAGTTTATTTATTTATCTCTAAAGGCAACAAAGTTATGGCTAACGTAGCCGGGATTGCTGTCTTGTGTGTCCCAGGCTATCACGATGGCAGGCTCAATTTAGCTGGAGACAGGCAGGCTGCTATATTCCAACCTCCCTCGGAGCCACTGCTCCTGACTCCGGGCCCATTACTTCTCCTTAAACCTGTGCTTTCATAGAAGCTGTGCCCAGTAGGAATAACAGTGCAACCTCAGGGGATGAGCTGAAAGTGTTTGAGAGTCATTAATGTCTAGGGACACAAGTTACAGGTGACGTTGCTGTAATTCTTTACATTTGTATGGGCTCCAACTTAAAGCCCCTGCAGCATCTAGGCCCGCAAAGGGATTCAGTGTCTAGAGACTTGAGCAGCTAAAACCTTGTTCAACTTCTGCAAGACAGAGATGGGGTAAATGCTGAAGACACAGCAGGGTGCCGGGATGCTCAGAGCTGGGGAGTTTGGCAAGAGAGCCGCTGTTTATGGAATTCCTCCATACTTAGCTCTTAAGTTCACCACTGGCTCTCTATTCAATGGTCTATTCAATTCCAACCTGCTTGACAGCCAGTGTAACAGTTTTGGAGATGGGAGGGAACGCAAGATCTTACACAGCAATGCATGACAGCAGCCAATGCTGGAATTCAAGCCCACTGGGCTACAAAGCCAGTGTCCTTATTCTTTTGGATCAGACTTCCCTTTCCGGGAACAGGGCCCTCTACTCCAAGGTCCATTCTGGCTTGTTTGCCCCACCTCTGCCCCCCCCCCCCCCCCCGACTTGCCTGTTTATGACCAAGGAGACTTCCAAAAGAACTGGTAAGAAAAGCTCCAGTGGGAGTTAGGACCACCAGTGTGCTGACCTGCTGGCCTTCCTGTTGCAAGCTCTGGGAACAGAAAAACAGATTCCATCCATTTTAACTTCCAAGAGATACCACCAGTGGTCACACATGGCTCAGGGAGGATTTGCTAAGGACGTGTGAGTGCTAGCCTGTCAAGATGTCCCAGGCAGATACCCAGCTGCAGAAGACTGTTGGAAGAGCTCTCACCCTGCACCAAGTTATCGGGTGTGATAGATAGTTGGAGGAATGTTCCATCAGAGAAGAAAAGGCCAAGCCATGGTCCCAATCTGGGGACATGTGTACTCTCTGTTATTGATAAAGATGGGAGTCTGTTCTAGGAGGCCTGGTGCCAGGGCCAGGCTAAGCCTACTCTATGCCTGGGTTTAAAACAGCCAGAACGTCTGTAGGAGAATCTGCTAGGTGTAGGTATCTTTAGTAGGTAACCCGAGACATGTAGAAGGTTATCTCTTTGAGCTTATAGTCAAAATTTACACAGTACTACAGTGGTTAAATTATTAGCTTAGCAACTAGACTAGTAAAATACCCATAATGCCTTCCTCACTATATGAGTTTGGGTAAGTTTCTCTTCTACTAAGGCCTCAGTATTCTGTTACTTCCTTGTGAGTTTTTGCTGAGGAATAAATTGAATTATATTCTCTTTCTCCCTGTCTCTGTCCCTGTCTCCCCATCTGTCCCTGTCTCTCATCTCAATCCCCAGGGTCTCGTGTAGCCCAGGCTGACCTCAAACTCCCTAGTCAATGATGACCTAGAACTTCTGATCCATCTGTCTCTGTGTCCAGAATCCTGAGATTCCAGACACTTGCCACTGTGTTGGATTTCTGTAGCATTAGTGATGGGGAATGCAGGCATCATGCATGCTAGGCAAGCACACAGTAGGCTGAGCAATATTCCCAGCCTGATGTATATATTTTCTAAATATATATACATATATATGTGTGTGTGTATGTATATGTATATATATATATTGTGTGTATATACACACATATACATACATACATACATACATACATACATACATTTATTGTAACCAGACATGGTGATGGTACACATTTTTATTTCTCCCACTTGGGGATGCAGAGGTAGGTAGATCTCTATGAGGCTGAGGCCAGCCCATTCTTCATGGAGTGGCCAACCAGGGCTACATAATGAGACCCTGCCTCAAAACAAAAGAAAACAAAAAATAGAAAGAGAGAAAAGAAAAGAAAAACAGAAAAGTGTTATTTTATTCTCTGTGTGTATGCTCATCCCATGGCAGGTGTCAGAGCACAGCTTGTGAGCCATTGTCTTCCACCGTAATGTGGGTTGCAGGAGTTGAACCTAAGCCATTAGTACCTTTCCCTTGTCCAACAATCTCACAGGCCCCTGGTGCACATATTTTTTTTTAAGTTTTTTATTTTAAAGATTTATTTTATTTATATGAGTACACTGTAGCTGTCATCAGACACATCAGAAGAGGGCATCGGATCCCATTACAGATGGTTGTGAGCTACCATGTGGTTGCTGGGAATTGAACTCAGGAACTTTGGAAGAGCAGTCAGTGCTCTTACCCACTGAGCCATCTCTCCAGCCCTCTGGTGCACATATTTAACAAAACAAAACAAAGCAAGGTAACTTGTACCTGGAGCACTGGAGCACACAGTGAGCTGTAGGTTTCAGCGCCACTGTTATTAACTGCATTACAGTGTAACGTGGAAAAGAGGTCTATGGGCATGGAAAAACAACGCAGTGGTCCAGTCTGTAAGAGGTGCTACAGCCCCAGTGCATCTTAGAACATATTTATATGTGTTGGGACATGTTCCCATGTAAGGTCCATGAGACAGAGGCTTTGAAATGTCTTTGAAGTATTCACAGAACAGACAGCTCCCCTGGTTCATGGTGGCACCTGAGAAATATTAGTCAGATGGATGCTTCCAAAGTCTCTTCTTTCTGCCTAAGGCCTTTTCACATGCAGTTTCTGCTCACTGACATGGTCCTCTCTAGATGCTCCTCATACTAAATTTGCCTCATTCTTTAGGGTCCTTCTAGAAGTTTCTGTCTGGCCACCACTTCCCACATCACCCTTGCAATCTAAACTAGGTCAATGTCTGTATATCTCTCTCCAAGGCCACGTTCCCTTCCCTTATGGTGTCTGTCACATCTCACAGCTGTGCATTTTATTATGCCTTTGCATCCCATGGTTGCTTCTCTCAATGACTGCCAGTTCCACAAAGCATGGAGACTAATCTTCCAGGTTCTGAGACCCTATGTGATGCCTGGCAAACCATGGACATTGAGTTCATTTTGATTCAGTGAGGCCAGAAGGAACTAGAAGAAGAAAACCAGGCTGAGGTCAGCTTTCAAATTAAGAAGACAGTAGCATTGTGTGTCTCCTGACTGGCTTTGACCAGCCAGTGCCTGTGTCATAGCCTGCAGTGTGTATGTAGTAGCTATGCATTGCTTGGTTCCCAAACCTTAGTGCATATGTGCTCTGCACACAGATATGGGACCTTCCCTCTGGCCCTCACATGGCTGAGTTTTTTAGTTGTTCCTTCCTCATGTCCCATCTCTGGTCCTTTGTACATAGCTGCAGCTCGATGTGTGTTTTAGGGAGGACCAAGCAAGTGCAAGCACCACCAGGAGGCTGTAATGGATGGAGGTTGAATAGGGGCTTCCTGTCTACACTGGGCTCTCCTCCACTCAGCCCTCTATAGGAAGGAGTTTGTCCTGTTGGGTAGCATGGCCTCAGGCCAGGCCTTGCCCAGTTCACGTGCATTTCTCGCCTTGCCTGCCTGGCCCCTTCTAGGCAGCTCATCTAGGGGGCTCGTGTCCAACCCAAAAGCACTGCTGACTTACTTCCCCTTTCTTGTTCATACACAGCTTCTCCCTTTCAGTCCCCTCCCCCAGCCTCAAGGCCCCCAGGCCCCAGAGCATTCCTCTCCCTTTGTGTCCTTCGGCCCTGCAGTTCATTAACTGCACACTCCTATCTCTTCCTGGGCTTCGTGGCCAGCAGGTCAGGCTCTTCCAAAGAGTGTTGTCTAATTATCTTACTTGTCTGAGAACGCAGGCTGGCATCACGGGGAGCAAAAGCTCAGAGACGAAGCTGGGCGGGAGTGAGCCCAGTTGCTGTTGCCAGTTGAATGTTTCCCAGATCTGAGGAGTTTGCAGGCTTGCTTGCTCCCTTGCTTGGGTGTGTTAGACTGTCTGCAGAGCTAGATGCAAAGTTCTCCCTGCCAGTGGAACGACAGGAAGATTGGGAACAAAGGGAAGGGGACAGGCTGGTGCTGGTGGGGATTTAATCAGGGCTAGAGGTGGCTGTCTGCAAGTGGCAGAGTCAATGGCCCCTTTCTTATCACCTCTCCCTCTACTCTGCTTGCTTTCCTCCTGGGGCCCTTGGCCTCCTCTTCCCCCCAGACCTTTTGCTCTCTTTTTCTCCTCCATTAGTCTTTCCTTACAGGGGAAAAAAAAAAGTAGAGGTTGCTGTGACTTTCTCACAAAGTAAGCAGATGTCCGAGGTGTCGAAAGTCCTTAAGTAGTCCCCGTATTGTCTCGGCGTGCATGGGTGAGCTCTAATTCAGCATGTGTCCTGTCCACAGACTGACGCTGAGAAGCACTCACAGGTGGAGAGGAATTCCCTATGGTCTGGTGACGACATCAAGAAATCAGATGGAGGCTCAGACAGTGGTGTGAAGATGGAGCCGGGCTCCAAGTGGAGGCGGAATCCTTCAGACATGTCTGATGAGTCGGACAAAAGTGTGTCTGGCAAGAAGAATCCAGTCCTCTCACAGACAGGCTCATGGCGGAGAGGCATGACGGCAGAGGTGGGCATCACCATGCCAAGGACCAAGCCATCGGCTCCGACGGGCACACTGAAGACTCCAGGGACTGGTGAGTGAGAGGCCAAATCATGGTGACTTTAGTGGTGGCTTTACATTACATGTAACTTCTTCAGGTTGCTGTTTTGCCCACAATCGTTTTTGTGGTGTGTATGCATAGCTGTATGCATGTGTGTGTGTGTGTGTATGTGTGCACATGTGTGTGGTGTATGTACACAAGTGTGAGTATGCCAGTACATACTGTGTGGACATGCGTGAGGACACCAGAGGATAATCTCAGATATTGTTCTACAACACCATCACCCCCTCCCACTATTCATTTTTTGTTTTGGCTACCATCTATCTATCTTTCCGAATATCTATCATCTACCTGTCTATCATCTATATCTGTCTAATCTTACCAGTCTGTCTATCTATCTATATATCTATCATCTATCTGTCTGTCTGTCCTATCTACCCATCTACCCATCTCTTCTCTTCTCTTCTCTTCTCTTCTCTTCTCTTCTCTTCTCTTCTCTTCTCTTCTCTTCTCTTCTCTTCTCTTCTCTTCTCTCTTTCTTTTAGACCGAGTCCCATATTGTAACCCTGGCTGTCCTGGAACTCACTCTGTAGATGAGGCTGGCCTCGAACTTACAAAGACCCTTTTACCTCTCCCTCCCAAATACTAGGATTAAAGGCGTGCAACACTACATCCAGTTCTGTTTGTTTGTTTGTTTGTTTGTTTAATATGAGTACACTGTAGCTGTCTTCAGACACACCAGAAGAGGGCATCAGATCCCATTACAGATGGTTCTGAGCCACCATGTTGTTGTTGGGAATTTAACTCAGGACCTCTGGAAGAGCAGTCAGTACTCTTAACCGCTGAGCCATCTCTCCAGCCCTCCCTCTCTCTCTCTCTCCCTCTCTCCCTCTCTCCCTCTCTCCCTCTCTCCCTCTCCCTCTCCCTCTCCCTCTCTCTCCCTCTCCCTCTCCCTCTCCCTCTCCCTCTCCCTCTCCCTCTCCCTCTCCCTCTCCCTCTCCCTCTCCCTCCCTTCCTTTCCCCTCTTCCTCCCCCCCCCTTTCTTTTTGCCAGAGTCTCTTACTAGCCTGGAGATCACCAAGTAGGTTAGGCTGGCTAGTAAGCTAGGTGGCTATCCTCCTGCCTCTGCCTCCTCAGCACTTGGATTATAAATATACACCACCACAACTGCCTTTTTAAGGGTCGGTTCTGGGCTCTCTAACTCAGTCCCTCATGTCTGTAAGGCAAGTGCTTTACTGAGGGAGCTGCCTCTTCCAGCCCCCACGACGGCTTCCTTAAAGGTTAGCTTCCCTGGCTCTTTCTGAGGAGGGGTGTGTATGCATCGACAGTGCTACCATGTGAAGCTTTTGTCACAGCCTATCAACTGGTCAGTACTCAGTTTCACCTCTCACCATCAAGTTCACACACTAGTCCAAGCTCCTCAAGGTTATATTGGTATGTTGAATGCTGTACCCTAGAAATGTCAGGGTCCATGTCATAGACATGGGGGAAGAGGACAGTGTATGACAGAGTCTTGTGTGCATGGAGGTACCAATCGCTTCCTGGCTTTGCTCCGCTCGGGTCATTTGAGACTGCTTAGAAAAGAGCAAAATCAGCAACGCATTCTAAAAGACCCTGAGCAACTGCAACAGATGAGATTATCTCTGTGCAAAGCTCTCTCCTGACTTCCCCTGCCCTGTTCCCCTTCAGGGCGATCACAGTCTTTAGAGGGGTACCCATCCTAAACACAGTAGCCAGCAGCGTCAGGGTTTTGGTCTGACCTTGCTGGTTTCTCTCTTAGGAAAAACAGATGACGCCAAGGTGTCTGAGAAGGGAAGGCTTTCGCCCAAAGCTTCCCAGGTCAAGCGCTCCCCATCGGATGCTGGCCGCAGCAGCGGGGATGAATCCAAAAAGACCCTCCCCAGCAGCTCTAGGACGCCCACGGTCAATGCCAACAGCTTTGGGTTCAAGAAACAGAGCGGCTCTGCTGCTGGGCTGGCCATGATCACAGCCAGTGGGGCCACCGTCACCAGCAGGTCTGCCACACTGGGTAAAATCCCCAAGTCGTCCGCCCTCGTCGGTCGGCCCACGGGTCGGAAGACAAGCATGGATGGAGCCCCAAACCAGGATGATGGGTATCTGTCTCTCAGCTCCCGGACGAACTTACAGTACCGGAGCCTGCCTAGGCCCAGCAAGTCCAACAGCCGGAATGGAGCAGGGAATAGATGCAGCACCAGCAGCATCGACTCTAACATGAGCAGCAAGTCGGCAGGCCTGCCAGTGCCCAAGCTGAGGGAGCCCTCCAAAGCATCCCTTGGCAGCTCCCTACCAGGGCTTGTCAACCAGACGGACAAGGAGAAAGGCATCTCTTCAGACAGCGAGAGCGTGGCTTCCTGTAACTCTGTGAAAGTGAACCCAGCCACCCAGCCGGTGTCCAGCTCAGCTCAGGCCACTCTGCAGCCAGGGACCAAGTATGCAGATGTGGCCTCTCCCACACTCCGCAGGTAAGCACGGGGCTGAGGAGGGCCTGAGTAAGTGGTGTAAAGCATCCTCTAGCGGCGCCTTCGCTCTTTGTAACGCTGAGTTCAAGGGCCAGCTCCTGCCGACGGGTCTGTACTCTGCTTTTTTTTTTTCTTCCATGCCAGGATGGGAAACAGAAAGTTCTAGAACCATGCTTCTTGACTTTATTTTAATTAGCTCTCAGATCACTTTTCTGATTCCTGCCTCAGTTTTCTTACTGTTCATTGGAGTCCACAGTATTTCCCTCTGAGTTCCTACTAAAGTTCATCTTTGCGGCTGTGCTTGGCTATGGAAGGCATTCAGTGAAAGTTACAGACGCTGAGAGTGAGGTCCTGGCGTACTTTTAGACCCAGACTGTAGCTCAAGGGAAGGAGTTGCATCGTGTTCTTATCTCTATAGCCTCCTGTTCTTTTATAACACATGGACAAATATTTGAAATGTTTGCTTGTAAAAATATTGTTGTATATGCGTGTGTGACATAAGTGTGTATGTGTGTTCATGCGTGTAGGCTCATACATGTATGTGCATGCACAGGGACGCCTGAAATTGAAGTCGGTGTCTTCTTTGATTGCTTTCTGCTTTAATTACTGAGGCAGAGTCTCTTGCTGAGCCCAGAGCCGGGCTAGTCTGCTAACCAGCATGCCCCTGCCTGAGTTGCTCATGAGATCCTCTACCTCTGCCTTCATAGTCTAGGATTGCAGGTGGGTACCACACTCCTCTTCATCCTTCACGTGAGTTCTGGGCCTCAGACATCCCGTCCTCCTGCTTGGTTGTGAGGGCATTACACAGTGAGGCATCTCTTTAGCTGGGCTGTTCCCTTTTCTTTTATATAAACCTCTAAAAGCAGATTAACCTCTAATAAAAATGGACTTCCTAGCCCCTTTGGAAAGAATGTCTTCCCCATAGCTCTCTACTTGATGGAATTTCTCAAGGTAGTAAATGTGCCCTTTAACTTTTCCTTTTACATCACTCACAGGACCCTTTTCTTTTTGGTTTTCTCCTCCTCCTCTTCCTTCTTCCTTCTTCCTTCTTCTTTCTTCTTCTTCTTTTTTTTTTTTTCTTCTTCTCCATAGCTGTCCTGGAACTCATTGTGTAGAACAGGCTAGTTTCAAACCCACAGAGATCTACCTGCCTCTGCTTCCCAAGTTCTGGGATTAAAGGCATGAGCCACCAAGCCCCACTACTGGCTCATTTTTTAACATTTTGTTTATTTCTTTATTTAATGTATGTGAGTGCTCTATCTACATGTACACTTGCATGCCAGAAGAGGGCATCAGACCACATTATAGAGGGTTGTGAACCACCATGTGGTTGCTGGGAATTGAACTAAGGACCCCTGGAAGAGCAGCCAGTGCTCTTAACCACTGAGGCATCTCTCCAGTCCTCACTGGCCCATTTTTGAATGGCAGTTGTATAGCTCTCACATTGCCTTCTGGGCCGTGACAGACCCCAGAATGATGCTTGTGACAACAGAAATGGGTCCCAGGACTCATATGTGAGGATGAACAGGGACGTCTGAAGATCCCAGAAGAGCGCCACACAAAGGTTGAAAGAATCTTTGTGGTGTACCCTGTCTAGGCTTAATTATTAGGACTCCAGAAATCATATTTTTAAGGTGGAAGGTCCTATTGGGCTGTTCTTTGCTGTTTTATCACACTAGCACATCAGTGAAAATTTTTCCCTACTATTTACCTCGAGGAGACTCGAGGTAATGGAATGTGGTCTTCAGATTTCCTGTGGAGGCTACAGTGGCATTTGCTAGACCTTCAGGCTAATGTACAGGAATCTTTAAAAAACACATGAGCTCCTAACATACTCTTTCCTTAAGTCTCTCTGGGGTTCTAGCTGTGCATTTATTGTGTGGCAAGGAGAAGACCTCAGTGGAGTGAGATGGGTAACTCCCTTCAAGTGATTCCAAGCATTCAGACAGGAGGGCACGTGCATTTATATGTGGGGCCGGAAGCCAGGCAAAAAGGTTAACTTGATTAACGATGGAAAGAGCCTGGTCACCAAAGAGTTGTCCGTTAACAGGGAGGTGCAGCTGCTGAGGGTATCTCCCGATGCCCAGATTTCAGAGCAGGATAGCACAGTCCCTGATTCTGCCATTAGATATTGTAGTGAGGGTTATATATCCCCCTTGTGGCTCACAGATACTGTGATCTGAAGGACTGCTTCAAAGTCAGACTCAAACCACTCCAGGCAACAAGGTGAAAGGCCCATCTGCCTGTCAAGACGTGTATGTAGTCTTCTTGTCAGTTATCAGGGCGACGTGTTCCCTTCACGGCATTTTGAGTGTGGGATTAGATCCCTTGCATTCACCCTCTGGCTTGGAGCAGGTTTCACCAGAGGGCTCTCTGCCCATGAAAGAGAAGGGCCCCGTGCCTTCCCTGTACAGATGTCACATGTGCAGGACCGAGCAGAAGGTGGCATAGCAAGGCATCACATTTCAATGTGCCTGTTTCAGAGGTGTAATTTGTACCGGTTTGCTTAGTCTGATGTCTTGTGGACCCAGCACATTTCTGTGTATGGTGTTAGCACACACAGGTTCTCTGGGACCCTGCCTTTCTGTGACTCATACACCCGTGTCCATATTTCTCCTGGGCTCCCAGCAGTGTAGACTCATGGTCTTGATCCTTTGTATTATGCTGAGAGACCAAAGAAACCAAGTCCCAAGGCTTCATACACTAGGTATCACAGAAAGGAGAAACTCTTTTCTTTCTAGAAGATTCCTGGGTAGGGGCTAGAGAAAGAAAGGGGAAGCAAAATCGAGGGGTGTGGCTGAGTCTATGGGAAAGCCTTTTTGTCACCTGGGCTTACAGCTGGATCCCAGCTGCTGCCTAGAGCTAGAAAGATGTCCCTGGGAAGCACCGGCATCCAGCCCCAACTAACCTCAAGGCTTTCTCTAGAGAGACCCTAGTGAGTCTGCAGGAGAGACCACTGCCCTTTCCAAGGGTCTCACAGCCTCCTCTGCCTCAGGAGCTCTGCACACCTTGGTCTGGCCCAGGTATTTGTCCCACACAACCCTTTGTCTCTTCGCAGACTCTTTGGTGGGAAGCCTACCAAGCCCATCGCCACAGCCGAAACCATGAAAAGTGCAGTGGTCATCTCCAACCCTCATGCCACCCTGACCCAGCAAGGTAACCTAGAGTCCCCCTCAGGGAGCGGTGTCCTGAGCAGTGGGAGCAGCAGCCCTCTCTACAGTAAGAACGTGGACCTCAACCAGTCTCCTCTAGCGTCCAGTCCCAGCTCAGCCCACTCAGGCCCTTCTAACAGCCTCACCTGGGGTACCAGCTCGTCGGCAGTGAGCAAGGACGGCCTGGGCTTCCAGTCTGTTAGCAGCCTGCACACCAGCTGTGAGTCTATTGACATATCCCTCGGCAGCGGAGGGGGCTTGAGCCACAACTCCTCCCCTGGTCCAGTGGCCTCCACTAAGGAAGACTCCTTGATGCCTTTTGTCCGCACCAGCAGTGTGAAGACCACACTGTCGGAAAGGTTGGTGCCACGCCCTCAGGAAGATTTCCTTCCCTAGATACAGACATGAGGTTAGGGATCTAAAAACTACTTCGCTGTTACCTGGCAGGTTCTCCCCCCCACTTTTCTGTCTTGGAACTCTTTCTATAGACCAGGCTGGTCTTGAACTCAGAGATCCACCTGTTCTGCCTCCCAAATACTGATAGCCAGGCATGCCAGTGAGTACCTGCTCCATTGTCTGCTAAAGTCCAAGGGAAGGTGGCAAGTGGGAGGCCATCCCAGACCCCAGTGCTCGCCCAGGTGCTTATTAAAGGTGTGCACCACCATGCCCAGCTTGGTTTTGATCTTTCTGATAAGTCTTCCTTTCCACTGGAAGTCAGTTTAGGAGAGAGCTCATCTGGACTGCTTCCTGCTGTCTCTTTCCCTTGGTGCTTGGAGCCACCAGATGGGACAGATTTATGCTACTGTCTGAAATGACACTCAGCATCGGAAAGCCCTCCCGTTGCCGAGGGCTTGCCAACTTCAGCTTCTTCTTTCTTCTTTTGGTGTAACTGAGTGAGCAGGACAGGTGACCTGGGAACAGCTGGGGATGCTTGGTGTCACCATGATAAGCGATGGAGAACCTGCAAGAGTCCTCAGAACTCAGTCTGCTACAGTCTTGGGGTGTGTCTGGTTTCTGGACCAGCCACGGGGAAGCAAAGTTGGGGTCAGCATTGGGAGTGAGAAGAGTGTTCTGATGGTTGTGTATAACAGTTCTTTTTCCTTCTGTCTAATGTTCCTTCTCTTGTTTTCGACTTGCCTGGACCTCTAGCCCTCTCTCTTCCCCTGCTGCTAGCCCTAAGTTCTGCAGAAGTACTCTGCCCAGGAAACAGGACAGGTAATGACACTGCAGGCCTCCCGAGCCTCTGGGTTCTTCTGCCTGTCCATTGTGTTGTCAAGCCAGTTGTTCTGTGCAAGGCTGTTGGCCCTGAGGTTCCCGCTTGTGTCTGTGACTCTGGTATACTCTGATAGCCAGGCATGCCAGTGAGGACCTGCTCCACTGTCTGCTAAAGCCCAGGGAAAGGTGGCAAGTGGGTGGCCATCCCAAATCCCAATGCTCAGCCAGGGCTGCAGGGGCTCTCACTGGCATCCCCATGGTGTCTGTGGCATGTTCCTGCCTCGAGTCTTGCTTTTTCCTCCCTACCCCTCCGGATACTCTCTGCCACCTACTGTGCAGCCTGGCCCTCAACCTCTGTCTCTTCCCCGCACCCCACCCCCTCCCAGCCCAGCTGACTCTTCTCCCTTGAACGCTTTTGCTGCCGTCTGGCTCACCGTGTATCGTTCCTAGTATCCTGTTGTGTGTGTGTCTATATTCAGCAATGATAATGGTACGGAGTGCCTAGAGGGCTGGGGCTCTGACAACTCAAGAAGCCTGGGTCTGCCCCAAGCCGTGGGTGGGCCTCAGAGATGGAAGTTGACCCCGAGTTTCTGGAGGAGTGGTGGCTTGGCCAAACATAACAAGCAGATGTTGTTTCATGCTTAGGGGGAGAAAAAATTAATGGAAACCCCCTTCACCCCATCCACAGCACAAACTTTGTTTCTGTCAGACTTAGACACCAAGCCCCTGCACTTTAGACATTCAGATGCCTTGACTCTATCAGCCAGCAAGTTCCAGCATGCCCAGGCTCCTGCCCAGGGCTCAGCTTCTGGCGACGCCCTTGCTGGGCAGGAACAAGGAGACATTGAGAGGGACCTGGAATTTACTTCATCACACATGAATTCCAAATATGCAGACTGCTGCCTCTTGAAACCCTCCAATGAGTCTCTGCCCCTTCTTGAAACCTTTGCCAGAGGCAGCAGGGTTCGGGAGGGGAGCTGAGGGGTACAATAGGTGGGATACAGGGCAGCACAGACCATGCTCCTAGATGATACAGCCCCATGCCTTGGCTTTGAACCTGTGGAAAAGGAGGAACAGTTGGGGTTCACGACTCAGGCCACCTTGTGAAGTGGGGTAAAGTATGCACTGGCGTGGATGCAGACAGGACCAGGTTTCTTTTGTATACTGTGTGGACGTGCTGCATGCCTGGCTGGTGGTGGGCGCCTGCCCCTTGGGGGTCCTCGTGCCCCTCCCCAGCCTTCTTGCCTTCCTTCTCTCAAGTCCCCTGTGCTTCTCTGAAGTTCTTGATTTTGTTTTAACTTTTCTACAGTGACCCGCACCTTGATAGGAACACTTTGCCTAAGAAAGGACTCAGGTATCTGTCCCCTCCTTGTACCCATGCCATCTGTTGTGGCTGTGGAGCTTGGCTGTGTCATCCTCATTGCTGCTGGGCTGGGCTGGGCTCGGCTGGGGTCCCTGCTTTGGCCACCGCAGCTGGATTTTTGGATGACAGACCCCTCTCTCATTCTCATCTCTCCATTTGTGGCTTACTTGCTTGAGCAGGGTCTGTGCTTTGTGAAGTTTCATGTGGCAGAGCCATCTCACCACCAGCATCCCTGAGCCAGGAACAGTGACTGCTCCTGGTGGGCCGGCAGGAGGGGTGCTGAGCACGTCATGATTGTCCGTATACACACAGCCGCTTCCAAAGGAGAACATGACTTAGAGCATGCGGCTTTGTCAGCTGACCCCATTTTAAAACTCTAGCTGCTTCTGGCTGGAAATCAGCTCCATGGTAGAGCATTAGAGCATTTGCCTGCTCTACATAAGGCTATGGGTTCAATCCCAAGCACCACCAAATAATAATAATAATAATAATAATAATAACTTAAAAATACCTTTGTGGCTATGAAACATCACTAAGAGTTGTCTTAATGTCCTAATTAATGAGTGGGTCAGCTATTAATACCCATCCAGAAATGCATATGATTGGTTTTTGGTGGAATGAAAAAATAAAATAAAAACTGAACCAAAAAAGAATGCTTTTGCTTCTGTAGTAAGCCAGGCCTCTGCTGCTTGTTGGTGCTAATCCTGATGAAGCAGGATGCTCTAAGTCACCACTGCTCAAATCATGTCATCACTGTCACCAGCCTGAGGTGCTTCAGTTCGCTCACGATCCCTGTGGACCTCTGTCAGTTCTGCCTTCTTTAAAAAAAGCCTTGCTGTTTGTAGCCCTGGCTTCCCCCTGCATTAAGCGTTAAGTATTTTCACGTGAAGTGAAATGTCGTGTTGCTGTCTTGTGTGTGTCTAGTTAATAACCCAAGGCTCTTAAGACCCAGAGCATTTCGAACGTTGTTAACATGAGGTGGGTATCAACTCAAGAAGGCATGCACTGATGCCTCCCAGTAGAGTTCTGCTCCATCGTGTGTGTCCCGCTGGATATGTTAATGACTGATGCCACCATTGTCCCTTGTCTTTGAGACTGGGTCTCATGTAGCCCCGACTAGCCTTGAACCTGCTATGTAACTGCGGATGATCTCTGGACTTTTGATCCTCCTGCCTCCACTTCTCAAAGTGCTGGAATTGCAGGCTTACACCAACAGTGCTGCCCATTGATCCCAGGGCTTCCTGGGCCCTCAGCAAGCACTCCACCCACCGAGAGAAATTCATGACCCACTGTTACCCAAAGAGTCAGGAAGCTAACTTTTAAGTAGTTACATTTTGAAATGCTGTGTGCATGTCTGTAGGAGATCTATTAAAGCTATGTAGTTCTGGATTTTTAAAATTGATTGTCTAAACATTCAGGATGGGGTTTTATGACAACTATTTCCAGGCACCCGATGTGCCTTTCGAGGGTGTATAGCCATCAACAAGAGTGAAAACAGACTTCTCATTCATACTGGTTTTCTGTCTAGCTTGCCTCCTCAACACACTCATATTGGGTAGCAAATTCCTGATCAGCAGCCACCCCAGCAGTGTGGGTACTACAGAAGTTCTGGGCGCTGCCTAAGGGAAGAGAGAAAAGAGCGCGGAGTTTGGAATCAGACAAGCATGGGTTAGAATCTCAGCCCTGTGGTCCCCAGTTTCCCAGAGCGTATAGCAGGATCCATTATGTTGCGTTCCTAACTTGAAACCTTAGTTAGATGATGCATGTAATGATACCTAACCTATCAGAGATGCTCGATAAATCTTCCAGTTTTGGGATACCGGAGCTGGTGGACCCCATGACTCCTGAAGACTTCCCCACATTTGACACAGCAGTGTGTGGTTCTTTTCCTGAAACCTGTCAGTGCTACACTGTAGCAGTTAAGGGGCTGGACATGTGGCTCAGTTGGTAAAGTGCCTGTGTAGCATGCAGAAAACCCTGAGTTCAGCCCACAACTCCCTGTATTTTGTAAAGTATACACAATTAGTCATGCCTCTAATACCAGCACTTGGGAGATAGACGCGGGAGGATCAGAAGTTAAAAGTCATCTTTAGCTATGTGGCAAATTCAAGAACAGCCCGGGCTATTCGAGACCCCGCATCACACAAACTGCAGCAGCTACTGTAAACACTAGCACCCCAGGTCTCTCCAAATGCCACCCACTAACACACAGTGATTCGTGACCATTCACTGGTTCTGCAGCGTGCACATGCCAGCAGTTAGCTCATTAAAACTTCCTCAGAGCACTAACAACAACCCCTCTTCCTGACAGGGAGGGGGCTTTGAGGCGACCCTGTCATGAACCAGCATGTTCCAGTCACACCCAGGGATGGCTCTTTTGAACATTTCCAGCCTTTCTCCCTCTTAGGTGTTCCCTGCAAGCTGAAAGGAATTATAATTTTCCCCAGATGCAGCCAAGTAGGAAAAAAAAAAAAAAAGTTTTGAGAAACTTCATAAGTTTCAGGGCGTGCAGTGATCTGAGCTTTTTCTCCCCCCCCCCCCCCCCATCTTAAATATAGCTTTCTTTGTACACACTCCCCATCGGCTGTAGGGAATGTGTGTTCATAAGGGCTGTTCATTCCAGCCTGGTTTCTGTCTCCAGGTATACACCCACCTCCCAGCTTCGCACGCAGGAAGACGCCAAAGAATGGTTCCGGTCCCACTCAGCTGGGGGCCTGCAGGACACTGCTACCAATTCCCCCTTTTCCTCCGGCTCCAGCGTCACTTCTCCTTCAGGAACAAGATTCAACTTCTCTCAGCTTGGTGAGTCGCCGCTTGAGCCGCACCGGTCCACTCTGCAGGGCTGAGGTTCTTTTGTGCTTTGAAACAGGCACGTGGCCACATCCTTCTCAATATCTTTTTTTTTTTTTTTTTTTTTTTGGGTTTTCAAGACAGGGTTTCTCTGTATAGCTCTGGCTCTCCTGGAACTCACTTTGTAGACCAGGCTGGCTTCGCGAACTCAGAAATCCGCCTGTCTCTGCCTCCCAAGTGCTGGGATTAAAGGCGTGCGCCACCACGCCCGGCCCTTCTCAATATCTTAATCGGCCCTCAGCCACACAGTCAAGGAAACAAAGAAAAATCACAAAGTCCTGGGTGCTCTCGCCACATGCGACTTAGGATGGCCACAAAAAAGGCCAACCCTTAAAACACTATGAGATTTGTGTGTGTGAGAGGTTTTTGAAACTCAGTTGTACTCTATGGAGCCTGGACTTAGTAGATAACATAAAATCTGAGGGTCAGACACACCCACATACATAGTCTTTTTCCTGCGGTTCGTATAGGGAAGATTGTAGGGGGCGGGGGCATACCTCCCCACTACTCTGGGTGCATCCTGCTTCTCGGGCCTCGTGAAGGAGACCGTTTTCCAGCCTACTCCCCATTCCTTTATGAAGCCAGAAATAAGTTTTAATGAACAAGTGTTCTTGGAAATGGCTGCTGCAGACATAATGTGTTGACTGGCACGCTGAGAGGGGAGAAGGGTTTGTGTTGGGCCCTGCTGGAATGCTGAGGGATTCTCTATTAGAGACAGACACATAGGTACAGATTCGACAGACAAAAGTATGAGAGAACAGTCTAAAGCTTTGTAGCAAATCAGCAAGACGACAGGAGAGATTCCATCTTGAGTTACAGGAGAGTCGGGTGCCTGCTATCAGCGGATGCGTGAGGTAATGGAATGCAGGTGGGTATTTGAGGACTGGTCACTGGAGGGAAAGAAAACCCTTTTGGTCTCACCATTTAGAAGAGGCTTTTGTGAGTGTTCTAGACTTCCCATCCAGTCTAAGTGATGCCTGTATCTTGTCATCACTGACGTGTAGTTTTGCTCTTTATTAAGTGTATACCTCCAAATACAGCATGCCTGGCCAACACGGGCAGGGCTTTTGATGAGGAAGCTCAGCCTAGCTCAGGGAAGTGTGTCTCTTTGCATGCTCTTGGGAGGTGACTCCCATCTGAGCCATGAGACCCACGCTTGTAGTGTTTGTTCCCAGCCATAACTCTTTGCAGCGAGAGGCCCTTGTCATGCGCAAATGCTTCCTATCTGATCAAAAGCCTATTTGGACTATTTTGGGCTTTTGGCTTTACAGAGAATTGTTTCAGATGAACCCGGGGAGTAATTAGCTCATGCCTGGAAGGTGACACTGGCCTGCCTGAACGTGCCAAGTTGGAACGTGAGGCCCTGAGCCTTGCTTTGGAACTGACCCGCCTTCCCTCCCGTATTTTTAGCTCTAAGCCTGTAACTCAAATGCTGATGCGACTACCTTTTAGAAATAGACAAGGGAGGGAAGTTGGCAGGCACACACACACACACACTGCCGGCGATAAGCAGCCTCTCCCGATACCCCATCTGGGATTCAAACAGAGCTATGGATACCCAGCATCTCATTCTGCTCCTCTGGTTCCAGCGAGCCCCACCGCTGTCACCCAGATGAGCTTGTCCAACCCAACCATGCTGAGGACCCACAGCCTGTCCAACGCAGACGGCCAGTATGACCCCTACACCGACAGCCGCTTCCGGAACAGCTCCATGTCTCTGGATGAGAAGAGCCGAACAATGAGTCGGTCAGGCTCCTTCCGGGATGGGTTTGAGGAAGGTAAGAATTGAAGGAATTTGCCATACTAGGTCTCTTGGCACAGCACACTCGATGGGGCTCCCTCCTCTGGTCACTACAACTCTTCCCTTGCCTCCGGGGTAGGGATGAGGGGCTCTCAACTAGGAAGCTCTGACCCTCAGGTAACCTTTCGGGATACTTAGGGAGGAGGCCTCTGCAGCAATTGCGGACCCTCAGCATTGACTGAGTTCTGCTGCCTGAGGTTTCTCTCCTGGCCTTGGGCCATGACTTCTTGGCATGCATCTCCATCTTCCAGCCCTGTTGCTGGCTCACTTTGTTGGCAGAGACTGCACTGAGTTCATCTCCCTGTGCCCCTCAGCTTCGGGGGAGGGGGGCAGGCAGCCCTGTTCCCATCCAGTATTTTCTAGCTTGTCTCAAGATAGAGTTTCTCAGTTTTTACCCTTCTTTCCTTCTCAGGCTGCCAACCATGGACATTTATAGCTTTGTTCCTTGTAATCAGAATTATGGAAGGAAAGTTCTACCGGTTGCTTTGTCAGCTACCTTCATAACTCACTTCATTTCTCTCACCCTCTGCTCCTTCCCTTGAGACATTGCCTTAGAGGAGCCCCATTCTCCAAACACTGGGCTTGTGGGAGGCCGGATGCAGGCTGAGCAAGGAGTGATGAAGAGAGGGGAGGTGGGCGGACCAAGGATGAACCCCAGCTCTACCCCTCCTCGGGTGCCAGAGCTTAGACCGGATGCCTCACCTTTTTGTCTCCCTTTTTCACTGTGAAAATGAAAATGGTTAACATTTGGCTCATGGAGCTGTAAGGATTCAGAGATAATACTTGCAAGGGTTAGCTCTTTGCTAACTGCTGCTGCCGTTTGTGCGTGGTAGCCTGTGGGCACGACGTCCAAGCTGAAGATGAGGATTCATGAACTTGCGGACCCGGCCTGGGGGGTGGGGTGGGGGGAAATGGGGACGGGGACTGTCTCTGTTGGAACCATTTTGCTAATAGCAGGACAGAGTGTAGGAACGACTCCCTCAGCTCTCGGTCCCCGTATACAGTGGGGAATAGGCTCAGTGTGCTCTGCTCCCAGTAGAAAATCCCAAGTAATAAGGGAATACAAGAGACATACTTCTGCTTCTTGGTTTTCGTTCTAAGAAAGGCTGAAAGGACTTTTGGGATAGAGCAGGCACTTCTTGGTGACTTGGGACTCTTCCCCAGATTTATGTGCCCCAGCAACCCTGAGCAGAGCATGCTTGTAATCCCTTATATGGAAACTGCTGGACTGGAGGATAAAGAGGAGAAGAGCCTGGGTGGCTGAGGGCATTACGTTAGATTTAAGGGCTGGTGTTGTAATGACTTTGAGCAGCACAGTGGGGCACATTCCTGCCCTAAGGCAATGGAGGGGGACGGTTGCCTTAAGTTCTTTCTAGTCCATGATTGGTCAAGAAGAGCTGTAATGTGCCTCCCTCTGTCTCTTCATCTGTCATGTGTATGTCTGAGGGAATCACAAAATAGTACCAAAACTTGTCCTGACAAGTCTACACGGTCCCACAAAGGCCAGGGACCATAGCAGACTCACCCTCGGCTAGCTCTTAGACAGTCCTTCAGGAATCAGCCTGACTTGCAGACCATCTGGGATAGCAGATGAAAAGTAGGCCTGGTCTAGCTACAAGCATCACCTCAACTTTGGCAATCACACGATTCCTGATAACCCGGAGCCGAATTGCCAAGGCAGGGTTAGAACAGTAAGAGAGGAGGTTGTTACGGCACCGTGAAGTTGTGGCTTCTTCACCTTTGGGAACTTTATAGGGCTTGTGTAATTAGAGGCTTTTAATCCCTTTGAGTGTAGTTTGTTTTTGTTTGTTTGTTTGTTTGTTTTCCATTTTGAATTGATAAGTTACCAGTGCTATGAGAGAGACTTGGGGAAGTCAGACCTCAGGCCTGGCCAGGAAATGTTTACTCTTTTCTGTGAGGCAGGATTGATGCTTAGAGAAAATTAGCAGAGGTGTTTGTGAGCTGGTACTGTTTACTGAGTGCTTTAGAGCCACACTGAAGGCGATGGGAATCATAACCAGGTAGAGCAGGCGCAGCACGTCTTAGGTGCAGCCTTATGAAGTCTTTCAGGGAAGTTCATTACCGTAGACTCGATGTAATCTCAAAGTCAACTTTGGTACAAGAACGCTTAAGAGAGGTTGGAGGTGTCTTTTTTTTTTTTTTTTTTTTTAAAGATTTATTTTATTATTAATATATGTAAGTACACTGTAGCTGTCTTCAGACACTCCAGAAGAGGGAGTCAGATCTTGTTGCGGATGGTTGTGAGCCACCATGTGGTTGCTGGGATTTGAACTCTGGACCTTCGGAAGAGCAGTCGGGTGCTCTTACCCACTGAGCCATCTCACCAGCCCTGGAGGTGTCTTTAAAGTGGGTGTTGAGGCCAGAGAGATGGCCCAGCAGTTAAGAGCTGTTAAAAGCATGTACCACCATTGCAGAGGGATTGGACCCCAATATTTAGCACCCACGTATGGTGCCTCACAGTCCTGGATCTTTTGCCTATCGGAACATTACATAAAGGATTAGAAAAGCACTTCAAAACACACCAAGAGTTCTTTTTAAATTATTAACTTTAAAATTACGTTTGTCTGTTGTGTATGCACAAATACATACATATGTGTGTGTTACGCTATACACGTGGAGGTCAGAGGACAACTTTTAAGAATTGGTTCTCTTCTTCCACCATATGGGTCTTGGGGAGAGAACTCAGTCAGGCTTGGTAGCAAACATCCTTACCTACTAAGCTATCTCACCAGCCCACTAAAAGGATTTTTTAAGATTTATTTATTTATTTATTATATGTAAGTACATTGTAGCTGTCTTCAGACACTCCAGAAGAGGGAATCAGATCTCGTTACGGATGGTTGTGAGCCACCATGTGGTTGCTGGGATTTGAACTCTGGACCTTCGGAAGAGCAGTCGGGTGCTCTTACCCACTGAGCCATCTCACCAGCCCAAGGATTTTTAAAGTAAAGAACAGAACCCAGCAGAGCCAGTCACTGGAGAATAGAGTTGTGCCCAGACTTCCGGTCAGCAATACCTGAAATGTTGTGTAGCCTTAAGCAAGCCATGTGACTTGAATTTCAGATTTAGATGGTCTCTGTCTGTCTAGCTTTAGAATTCTGGAGGTATAGTGAGAAAGAAGCACTTTCATGCTTTAGTGGGTTTGGAGCTGAGATTCTCATGGTCCAGGAGGATCCATGCCCCTCTCTCCAGGCTTCGATTCTCATCTTAAGGGCCGGTCACAGCAGTTCGGGCAAACCATACTCAGGTTTGTGTGGGCTTGGATAGCCAAGGTGGTTGTCTCTATGTATTGCAGCTTTGCTATTGCTGCTTTCCAAGCGAGAGACATTAATTACAGAGAAAGTAGTCATTTCCACCTGAAGCCTGAGAGATGTGCCTCCTCTGCCTGAGTCCCTAAGCTGGTCCTGACTGCCGGGAACCCGATAGATCTGAGATGGAAAAACTTAGAGACAAAACGGCAGCCAGAGTCTGTGTGCTGCCCTGCTTAGGCCTCTGAGCCAGCCCTGTAAGTGTGGCTGGAGGTGGCTTCACGATACCCATGTCTCTTTCACCGACAGGCCTCCGACATGCTCCATCCACTGCAGGCTGTGTCATGCTGTGTCATGCTGTGTCATGCTGTGTCATGCTGTGTCATGCTGTGTCATGCCTTGGGACTTCTGAACCTGTGGACATGTTAGCACAGAAAAGCCATTATTGGCTATTAACACCTTAAACTGTCTTTTATGGGGTGTGAGTCAGCTTAGTCATGCTCGGTAGAAAAACAGGGAATAGCTCTAGAACCTGGCATTACCTGGGAAGGGTGGGTGTGAATTCTGGTGGGGCCCCAGCCCCAGCCCCAGCCTCAGAGGCAGAGGTGGGTACCTCTAGTGAGAGGAGAAGGAGCTCAGGGCTGTGCTGGATTCGAGCAGGTAGGATTTAGAAGCACCCTGGACAAAGGGCTGCACTGGCAGAGCCTCAGAGGCAGGCAAGCACCATCTAGAGCTTGCCTGGGAAAGAAGAAGTCCGGGATAGACATGTGTGAGAGGAACACACAAAGGGAGGTCAAGGAAGGTTTAGTGGAAATGCCATGGGCAAGCTCCCAAGTGCCAGACAGAACTGTTTGTTCAACAGCTTGCTGGTCAGGAGCTTCTCCTAGATGCTAAGTGAAGCTGAGCGTACCGCTGGACTGGCAGATGAACTCAGCAGCGGGTGGAGAGATTCCCCCGTCCCGCCTTCCTCGGTCATCGGTATGCTCCTACCCTGGTGGCTTGTAGGGACATAAGACTTTTCCACCTGTGATCAGAAAAGCTGTGCCCACTTAAAACCCCTGCCATGTCTTCACACAGGGCCAGTTCTGTCTTCCAGACAAGTTGCCAGGAGGTAGCTGAAAAAAATAAAAATGATGTTCCTTGAAAGAGAAGCAGCTTGGATACCCAGGTCTGGAAAAGCACGTGCTTCAAAGTGAGAGCAGATAATGAAAAAGCTCCTCTAGCTGGAAATGGGAGGGGCTGCTAAGAGTCCTCAAGTATGGGTCTGCGTCAGACGCTATGGTTACAGAGAAAGAAAGAGAACACCCTTGCTCATCACTTGCAGGCATTGTACAAATATAAGACTCTATCTTCAGCTGAAACTTGGCTTTCACTAATACCCTGCTACAAAGCTGTGGGAGTTTATTGTGACCACAGACTCTTATATTGGAAATATTTATCTATGAGCATGCAGCAGGGTGTCAGGGTAGGAAATATGACAGCTTTGTCCTACAGTCAGAACACAGAAGATTGCATTGGACAAGAGTGGGTGCAGGCACAGGCTGGCACTGAAGTGTGTGGTGAGCATGTCCACAATCACCTTGCCCTGCCTTTGAACCTTCGGTGCTATGGACATTTGGTTACATGAATATATGACCCTAGAATTCTACATTATTTTGCTAGTTAAGACAAATGTGGTACTATTTTTAAAAATTACTTCCTTAGTGGATTATTTCATAGTTGGCTTTGACCTGTACCGAATCCAGCAAGTATTGAGCCAAGATGACAGTGACAGCCAGGCTGAGCCAGTGGTGTCCTGAAATGCTGGTTGCCTCCTGCCCCCTCTCTTCTCTTTCATGGCAGCCAGGGTAGGCTTTGACCCCTGTTTATTTACTTCCAACAGTTCATGGATCCTCCCTGTCCTTGGTTTCCAGCACATCCTCCATCTACTC
Source organism: Mus musculus (assembly GCF_000001635.26). Classification (NCBI taxonomy): domain Eukaryota; kingdom Metazoa; phylum Chordata; class Mammalia; order Rodentia; family Muridae; genus Mus; species Mus musculus. The sequence continues at coordinate 49,564,120 of NC_000073.6, forward strand.
CACGGTGAGTCTAAATCAGCGCTGAGTGGCCGTGCTTGTCACTCACATATTGTTATCAAGTGTGTCAAGCATAATTATAAGCATCCCGTCTGCAGAGAGTGTTCCCATTATGAAAGGATCAGCTCGTGGGAGAAAACGATTGGAAATTTACAAACAACTGTTATCACATCCCCCTTGAGAATGGGGAGAGGGCTCCGTGGGTGAAGGGCTTGCTGCACAAGCAGGAAGACCCAAGTTCTGATCCCCAGTCCCCACGTAAAAGATGAGTACACACATATGTAGCCCCACCTTACATCCACATCTTCATATGAAAGGGGCTCCTCATCCCTCAACTAGAACATATATCATTCTTCCTAATTTATTAGTCTTTGGACTTTCTGATGGGTAGATTTGATTGTCCCATTTTACAGAATTATACCAGAAAAGAAGGCAATCAAAATCCTCAATTTCAGGGCCTGGGCAGATGGCTCAGGAGTTAAGAGCACTTGCTGCTCTTCCAGGGAATCTAACTTTGGTTCCCAGTGCCCATGTCAGCTGGCTCTCAACCCCCTGTGACTCCAGCTCCAGAGGATCCCAATGCCACTGGACTCGAAGAGCACCCGCACTGATGTCCACCAGCACATACAGACACGCACACCTACCCATGGTTTAAAATGATAAAAGTAAATCTCAGGGGCTGGAGAGATGGCTCAGCAGTTAAGAACATTAGCTGCTCTTCCAGAGGACCTGGGTTCAATTCCCACATGGTTACTCACAACCACCTGTAGGTAGTTATCATTTGGGGAAAGTCAGTGTCCTCTTCGGGCCTCCATGGTCACACATACGTCCATGCAGGCAAATGCCCACATGTATAAAATAAAAATAAATCTTAAAAAAAAAATCTAGATTTTTCCCGAGTTTGCTGGGCTGCACTGTTCTTTCTCCTCTGTTGTTCTAATGTCCTTTATTTTATGTTTTATTTACAGCCAGAAGAAAAATGCCAGTCAGAGGTAAGGAACAGTTTATGGTCAGACTCGTTTTCATTATTAGTGTTGGTCCCATGATGCTCAGTCCGGAAATGGACTAACCCCGTGCTTGTTCCTGTAGATTCGAAAGCTGAGGCGAGAGCTGGATGCCTCCCAGGAAAAGGTGTCTGCGCTGACTACCCAGCTGACTGCAAATGTGAGTGCAGATTCCAGAGAATACACGCATGCGTACACACACACACACACACACACACACACTCACACGCTCACAGGAGCCAGGGACAGGACAGCATGGGTACAAGAGATAGGGCTGAGTGGGAGTCACAGGTAAAACAGGGTGCTGCGAGCCAGGGATGGGATAGGAGCCGAAGAGAGCACTAAGTGGAAGCCCCTGACAGTGCTGGACAGGGAGGGAACCAAGGATGTGGCAGGGTAGGAGTTAAGGACGGGATAAAACAGTTCGAAGCAAGAACACGACAGAGTAGAAGCTGAAGATAGATCGGGAAATAGCCATCTGCTTTCTGAGCCTTGCTGTGAGGCACTTGGTCTCTGGACATTCAAGAAGCAACTCTGGGCTCACAAGGACATATGTCTTAGCCCTGCAGGCACTGGTATTAGGTCAGGTGCTAGCAATATGCTTGGCACGAGCTGAGTAACTTTGGGGTCTGCCTTTGCTTATCTGCACGGTGGGATGATCATCGTCTCCTTGTGTCATGTTGTGAGTTGACCAAGGCTCGCAATCCTTTAAGAATTAATTTGCCTCCCTTCCTCTTTCTGAAGACTGCAGTCTAAAGGGAGTTGAGAACACAAGGGAATTCAGGGGAAGAAAGACCTCTATAGCTTCGCAATAAACACCAGCAGCGCTCTGTAATTACATCATGCACAGTGCTCAGCACTGCCAGCCTTGGTCTGTCTGGCCACGTTTTTCTAGTGCCAGCAACACCGGGCTGTGAGTCCCAACAGCAAGGCAGGCAGAATCACTGCCACCTCTGGAGCGGAGGGGAGGCAAAATGAGCAGTTTCCCTGGTACGTGATCACTGTTGCCGTACAGGGAGGAAAACACAGGAGCACCGAGCCGCATCTTGGTAGCAGGTAGGACCGGAGTCAGGAAGTAACACCAGATGGATATCCTGTAGGAGAAGAGTGCCCATCCAAACCAAATCGAGCAATCAGTGCAAGGGCCAAGGTGAAGTGTGAGTGACTTATACAGTTAGCACCTGTGGCCAGGAGTGAGCACAGAGCCATGGGAAGAGCCATAGAGAGGAAAGGCTAGGGACTCTGAGTGTCTGAGCTCTCAGAGGGGCTTTGGGACCTTTAGAAGAACCCTGCCACTCTGGAGATTGAAGTTGCTATTTTGGTCCAAATGGAGGAGGGAGAAGGAGAGAATGAGAGAGGGAGAGGGAGGGAGGGGCAGGCAAGAGTCTTTCAACCCTATCTGGGAGACCCACAGAGGGGCCCCACGGAGGGGCTGTGAGCCATAGAATATGAGACTCAGAAGGCAAAACCTCAGGTTTCGGCAGGTACTGAGTGGCTCCAAGGCCAGACTTCCTGCCCAGGAATTCACAGTGTAGCCACAGAGCAGCACAGAGCAGGGTACCAGAGCCTGAGGTGGTGTTGGTGGACTTGGGGAGCTCGCTATGAGACCCCGCTACATACTAACAATGGAAGCCACTTCAAAGGCTGTACTCCTTTGACCAGGAGAGTGAGTCAAAGCCCTAGAGTAGTCATTTACCTGGAGTTTTTGCCCTGCGAATTCCTGCTTGAGCCTGACTGACTCCAGGAAGTGTGGCTCTTTTAGATCTGCACCCGAAGGGAAGCGTGAAGCGCCCTTAATTACAAGCCCGGGAAGTGTAAACGCCTTCATCTGTCTCCCAAGCTCTTATATGTCGCTGGAAACCTCTGACTGTTTTTCCAAAACCACAAGACCCAGGCCACTATGTGCTTTGCAGTTCTTTTCTTCACCCAGCCCACTATCAGTGTGGCTATCAAAAGGTCACTGGAGGACTGGAGGGGTGGCGCAGCAGTTAACAGCATTGGCTGTTCTTCCAGAGGACCCAAGTTAGGGTCCCTGCATCCCTATCCAATGGCTCGTGGCTACCTATAACTCCAGCTCCAGGAGATCTGATGCCCTCTTCTGACCTCTTTAGGCACTCACAGTTAAATGTGGCACACACATACACACTTAACACAGTCAAGAAATCATGAGAAACAATCTCAGACCTGAATTCTCAGGCTTATATCCTAAATAGGCCCTCTAATTGGAAAACTGAATGTATATACTTGAGTCCAGCACTGAATGCAGCCTCAGGGAGGTGGATGGTCACCCCCCCCCCCCCCAGGAAATGCCTCATGATTTGTGACAGTCATTAGTTGTTGCCCTTGACTCAACAGCAAGTACAAGTCGTTTCTCAGTGACCTTGGGTTGATCCCTCCATCACCCTGACCTGCCACCAGGAGCCCTGTGTGGGTCGGCCTGTGGTGTTCTACTCTTCGCGCTAGAAGGGTTGAAGCGTGGCCCCTTCCGTTATCCCAAAAGTGTGTTGTGCCTCACAAACGCTGCTGAGTCCAGCTTTGTTTTAAAGTAAATACTTACTCTTACCACACACCACCCTCCACCTCAGCCGCTCGAGTTTTATTATCTGCCATCTTTCTTGGAGACCAAGCTGTGTTTGTTTTCCTAGGACAGGCTACTCAGAGCTGCCCTAGCTAGTGTTTTTCTAGCTCTCCATTTGTTTTCCCTGGGAATGTGAGAACGGCACTTGGCGGGAAGGCCGTTGTATGTGCTGTGCAGCCCTGCTAGGTCCAGCCACCCCCATCTCCTCCAATCCCTGTGTTTTTATAGCTGTACTGAGGACACGAAAGCACCCCTTTGGCTTGACAGCAGACCTGGATCTCTGAACTTTCAGAGCCTAAGTGGTTGCTCTTTGAGCCTGTAAACACACTTTCACAGTGTGAGTAAGTCACCCTGCTTGAGGGTTCACAAAACTGAAGAGCGATCACACTGGGGTCCTGGGTGACAGTCAGATGAGGACTGAAGATGAATGCCAGTCATCAAGCCTCACACCTTCCTCTTCTGGGTGAGGACAGCACACTATGTCCTGACCCGTCTCCTCCACTCACTGGGCCATATTGAGTTGATTGGCTTTAGTAGGTATGGTGACCATGTCTATAGTCCCAACCCAAGGGAAGCTGCGGCAGAAGGATGACCACGAGTTCCTGAGCAGTATAGACCATGTAGTGACTGCCATGCCAGCCTAAGGAAGAATGTGAGACCCTGACGATAGATAGATAGATAGATAGATAGATAGATAGATAGATAGATAGATAGATGGATAGATAAAAATATTTTTTCCCTAGGTGAAGATATACTAATGTACAGAGGTATTTTTTCCATTTCAGATAAATAGAGAATGTAATAAAAAAGAAGCCATCCATATAATTTCGATGTGATGGTGGCTTTGCTCCATGACAATAAGTGGTCCTAGCTTCAGCTTCTCTTAACCCTAACCAGCTTATCTTGATGAAGTCTGAGTCACTGCAGTTCCCTCTCGGTTGAGATCCAGGCTGACTCCACAGCCCTGCCCACCTGTTGTCCCACACTTCTCCTTCCCTGGGGACACTGATCACCTTTTCCTCTGGGTTTGTACAGTGTGGTTAAGACTCACTTCTTTTCAGACTCATCCCCAGTCTCCCAGCTGGTCCTCCCCAGCTCTGCAAGAGCAGTGAGCCCAAGTCACTGTGGGAACGGCAAGTGCTCTTAACGGCTCAGCCATCTTTCCAGTCCCTTAAATTTGGCTTTACTTGCATTTTCCAGATTTCCCATTCAACCAGCAGTGGACTATATCAACAGAGACACATCATGTGTTCATTATTCTCCAAGTACAAACAAGCTTAGTGTTGGCACGCTTACCTACCTCTTGACCTTGACCCTAGAATCTCCAAGAAACACATTTCTCAATTCTAAGATATACATTGGTTTTTGTTTTTATTTGTTTGTTTGTCTATTGTCTTTATATGCTCCTGGCTGGCCTTGAACTCAACAGAGATTTGCCTTCCAAGTGCTAGGATTAAAAGCAAGTACTACCACACTTAGCTATTGTTTTGTTTTTAAAAGAGGTTTGTGTTTTATTTACATGCATGCGTGTGTGTGTGTGTGTGTGTGTGTGTGTGTGTGTGCGTGTGTGCGCATGCGCGCTCCAGTATATTCAGGCACCCACTGAGGCTAGAAAAGAGCATTGGAAACACTGGAGCTGGAGTTACAGGTGGTTGTGAGCCACTCAACATAGGTTCTGAGAATAGCCCTGTGCTCCTATAAAGGATCTGAGTTCAGTTCCCAGAACCAACAATGGCTTACAAGCACGTCAGCTCCAGGAGGACCTGACATCCCCTTCTGGCTTCCTCAGAGACCTGCATGCGTATAGTACACGCACATACATGCTGACAGAACACCCATACACATAAAATAAAAGTAAAAATCTTTAAAAAGAAAACCCGAACCAAGAATAAGAAATAGATGTCGGACAGAAAGGAGGCTCAGGGTGGTAAAGGCAGGCAGGCGGGCACTCTTTGTCTGTGGACTCCCATTTGATTTAAAAACCCCCAGGGTGGAAGGAGCGCTCTTAACAGCTGGGCTATCCACCCAACCCAGCACACATAATTTTTATATCGTTACATTGCAGCATCTGAAGACTGAATTGCATAGTCTAATTATAACTGGCCACTTTTGGAACGTTTTCTGCGCCGCCTTTAAGATGTTGCATCTGGTGTCTTGTTTCTAACAAGAGTGTATCAAAGTGTGCAGGAGCCTAGGAAAAAGTGTCTCCCTGGGGTGTGGGGGAGGCTGGGAAAGGTTTTTTTCATGGAGGGAGCAGATGGGCCTCTCGGTGGCTTTTTATTAATGAGGATTATAACAAGGAAAATAAGCCTGCCACTTTGTCCGTTCATTTCTATAACCCTGCTTCCCATAACCCTGTATTATGGGCTCGGCGACTGAAACAGCAGATTTGGGGAACAGTAGATCCCCTGCTACAGTGTGCTGCGGAGTCAGCCATAATGGCAGTCACATACCCCATGTTTTTCGAAGGACAGCCTCAAAGTGTTGAGTAACAGTGGGCTCTGGGGCTGGTGAGATGGCTCAGTGGGTAAGAGCACCCGACTGCTCTTCCGAAGGTCCAAAGTTCAAATCCCAGCAACCACATGGTGGCTCACAACCATCCATAATGAGATCTGACTCCCTCTTCTGGAGTGTCTGAAGACAGCCTCAGTGTACTTACATATATTAATAAAATAAATCTTTAAAAAAAAAAAAAAAAAAAAACAGTGGGCTCATGGGAGTGAGAGAGCAGACCCGGACTGGTGGTATCACCAGTCACAGACACATTAAAAACTAGGCAAGAAGTGGGTAGGGAAATGGTACCAGGCAGGGAGGAAGAACACTTGAGGAAGAAGTATTTGAGTAAAGGCAAGGCTAGACTAAACGATCCCAGAGAGATAAAAGGAGGCTGAACCTGTCCAGGCCACATGAGGAGGCTCTGATAGGTTTCTATCTTGGGAACCCACTCCCGACCTTGCAAGATGATGTCACTGAGTCCTCATCTTCCCCTCTAGGCTCACCTTGTGGCAGCCTTCGAGCAGAGTCTGGGAAACATGACCATCAGGCTACAGAGTTTAACTATGACCGCTGAGCAGAAGGTAAGGCTAGGGTGCCGTTTGCTGCTGTCTCTTTCATTTTAGACAAAGATGCAGATTTTTAACGTATGTCTTGGACTGGTTTGGGACATGCAAAACTAGGGTTTGAATGTCAAGAGTAGGTCCGTGTTGGGTATAGCCTAGCTCAACCAAGAGTTGGTCCTGGTGTCACCTATGGATCTAGTGGTCTTGGCCCCTCTTTTGATGTGTTCCCTGATGTCCTTACAACTGCGTTTAGATCCCTGTGTGAGGCAGATCCCTGTGACACTCCTTTGACACTGCCCTCCTCTGTCTTTGGCCTCTGAGTTGTTCTTTATGGAGCTGGTTTGGGATGTACCTGTTATATCTTTCTCACCTTCAGGATTCAGAACTGAACGAGTTAAGAAAAACCATCGAGCTGCTGAAGAAACAGAATGCAGCTGCCCAGGCTGCCATTAATGGAGTGATTAACACGCCAGAGCTCAACTGCAAAGGTAGCGTGAGCCATGCCTTGGACAGGCCTCTCATGGCAGCCTCTCGTGCAGTGCTGTACGCAGCCCTCCTGCTAGGGGGCGAGAGACCTCCAAGGGGCTGGACCCAGAAGGCAGACCCCTTTCATCTGCTTGCTTCTGGCCACTGCAGAGATGACTAGTGTAGCGTAGCCTCTTCTCTATCAGTCTTAAAGACAGAAGAAATAGGTTCTTATGGGGAAACATCATAGTGTTTTATGGCTTCTCTCATGTTTCCAAGATTAATATGCATATGGCAGAGAAAGTAGAATGGGTTCATCTATTAGTTGCCCTTAGTAAGCTGCCTTAACAAATTGTTGGGCTTTGTGTATCTTTAGTTGGTGGGCATGTATGTGAGTTCGCTCCAGCAATACCCATTTGAACAGCACCTATGCTTGGTACAGAATGGGTACCTTGTATACAGAAAAGGCTTCCCCTGTGTTTTTAACACCAGGCCAAGAAATCTCCCCCTTAACACTTGTTTATCTCTCCACAACTCTATTCTGAGGACCTGACTGGCCCCTAGCTCACCATGCTAATGATAGCCAAGTGCTTTAGAGGTGGTGGTGGCTTTCCAAGGTCAAAGGATAGTTAGAAACAGAAGTGGGCACTGACCCTCAGGCCTTCTGGCTCTACTTATAGCATAGATGTCTTAAGGATTAGAGACACTTGTAGCCATAGGAGGAAAGCTAGCTGTAACCATGATTTCAGCCATCTCGTTATTTCTGGGCATTGCTGTTCTTTAGACACTGGGTCTCAGAAACAGCAATGATGGAGTTGAGGTGGGAAGGGTTAGAAAGATTTGGCCATCCAGAGTGGAGAGGAAAGAGCGCTGGAGGCGGAGGGAAGAGAAGACAAGATGGCATGGAGAGCCTGAGAAAGAAAGAGGGCATAGACATTATCAGCCAAGGCTCTTAATACCAAGAGCGGGGCCCGGAGGCGATGGTGCCTCAGTACAAATGCCTTAGAGTCAGAGGAGGCCATTCTTGGAGAAACAAGATTGGATCCTAAGGTTCATGGGTGACATGCCTTGCCTTTGCTCTCCAGGAAATGGCAGTGCCCAGGCTACAGACCTACGCATCCGCAGGCAACACTCCTCCGACAGTGTCTCCAGTATCAATAGCGCCACCAGCCACTCAAGTGTGGGCAGCAACATAGAGAGCGACTCAAAGAAAAAGAAGAGGAAAAACTGGGTGAGTGTGCACCCTTAGACTCTCCCAGGGACTGCATTACGGTCTCTCTCAGAATAAATGTCCCCAGATAAAGCCCAGGCTGCCTCCTAACCTCAGAACCACAGACCCTTGGAGGGTAGATCCAAGGCAGGCCTTTGACCAAAACCCATGTTGTGCTCAGCAAAACAGTGGCATTGATAAGTCCCACCTGTGGTCTTCCTCTTCATGAGACCATGTGATGTGCCCATCTTTCATTTCATGTAGATGTCATTTCTTTCTCATCTTATAGTGGCCACAGACTCTAGAGCTTAGTGAGTCTTTTACCCTTATTACTATTTTGTCCATGATCCCCAGGATGAAGCTCAGGGACAAGTGCTCCCCTGCTGAGCTCTGTCCCCCTTCCTGCAGCCTTTAGCAAAATTGCTCCTAGTTTCCTTTTAGTTCCAAGGTAGTTCTTTAAGCATATATCAGTAGTTATTTCATCCTTAACCATAATCTTTACTTGCTGATATATAAATATGCTTTTTTTCTAGTGCAAGGTCTCACTCACTCCGCAGGCCTAGCTGGCATCATACTCATTATGTAGACCAGGCTAGCCCCAACTTGCACCAGTCCTGCCTCTACCTTCCAATTGCTTGGATTATAGGTGCTTACCACTGCTGGGCTGTCTTTGTTTTCTTGTTCATGTAATTGCCTTGTATAATATCAAACCAATATTCTCACTGAGAATTTCATAGCCACGCTCTATAAGTACATTTCATACTGTCAGTGTTATGGGGTCAGGGGCCCCAAGTTTAGGCTTGTACTCCAGAACGTTGAGACTAATACAGTTGCTATCCATAATCCTAAACTGCTTCTTGATTTTTCTGCCTGGAGTGAGGAAGGCTGCTTTCTCTAAGAGAATCCCTAGCACTTCTGCCCAGTTTTATGACGACTGTCACAGCATCAAGGCGGTTAGGGAGGTGTGTCACTTACCAAGAACACGCTGGGTAGATCTGAAGTGGCCAGGCACTCAGAGCCCCTTTTTAGCTCTGACACTGTCATGTTTCATGTGGCGTCATGTCCTTTATGCCATCCATACACATCTCCTCATCTGTGTCATCTTGGATGGGTGGCGAGGTCTAGTTAAGGACAGAGGAGTTGGGGTTTCATGATGCTGGTTCTTGGTAACTCACCTTGGAGGTGATCTACCAGGCCATCTTCATGTTATTCTCTTCTTATTCTGGTTGTTTTTTTTTTTGTTTTTGTTTTTTTTTTCCTTTTTCTTTAGGTTGCTAAAAGTTCTTTCTTAGCAACCTGTTTGCTGTAATCAGAGGAGATTAGCTTACGTTGCCATCTCGAATATGCAGTTGATAATATAGTCTGGTCAGATTCTCAAAATGATAAGGAAATTATCTCTGAAAAGTGAGATGACTCAGCAGGTAAAGACACTTGCTATGCAAGCCACACAGCCTGAGTCTGACCCCCAGAACTCACAGAAAGACAGAAAGAACCTACTCTATAAAGTTGTCCTCTGCCATCTATGCATGCATGGTGGTATACTCGTACTCCCCATATACATAATAATAATAATGGTGGTATACTTGTACTCCCCATATACATAATAATAATAATAATAATGATAATAATAATAAATTTATATAATGATAGTAATTCTTATTATTATTTAAGGAAAGAAAAAGAAAATTGATGGCTGTTTTCTTCCAGCCAAGAATTGAACCTTATGTATGTTGTTTTTAGACAATTCTCATTTAAGGACAGATAATGGACAGTTTCAGCTTTCCCCAAAGCTTAATTCTGAATTCTTTGCAACCTCCTCTTTCACCTGATACTCTACTGGAGGGTTTAACTCTCTGGCTTGTGTGGCAAAGCCTGGTCCTATGACTTCCGTCTGCAAACAGGAGCATCAGTAGAGGGCAGTGGGCTGGGCTTGCCCACAGGCTCAATAAGTACCTTGTGGGATACGAGACACATCCACTGAGAGAGGCTTCCTGACTCACAAGCAAGGAAATCCCTAGACTGTATTCTCCGAAGGACAAAAGGCCCCAGGAAAAGGGAATGATTCCAAAAACACCTCTTTGGGGGATGAAGTATGGTTATTTTTGTTTGAAGCCTAGAAAAGCCCATGTTGCATGGCCCTTGGAGAATTTTGTTTAATTCTCACGTTCTCATCAGAATTTCCATGTCTGCCTCGGGGGCTGGGGAATGGCCTTGCCCCTTTTCTGTTTTCTTTTTCCACGGTGGTTAATGAGTTCCACTGACAGCTATGAGATTCTCGAGTACGAAGCGAGATGGCCGGGTTCTCTGCTTGTTAGATTATCTTCCTCATGGCCGCAGAGCAGGGACCCCTAAGTGGATGCCGCAGAGAGCTTCACAGACCCCAGGGTCCAATGCAGACGCCAGTCCTCCATTGCTATGGAGATATGATGTGCATTCCTGATGCCGCTCAGAATAAGAGATGGTTGGGAAGAGGGAGGGAAGTGACCAGGCATTCGGGGAAAGCAGTGAAGCCATTGCAAGTGGAGAGAGGCTGGAAGAGTCCTGGTTGTAGGGACCCTCCCAGCTCCCCCCGCCCTTCCTTTCATGATGGAAGAAGATGTCCCCGATCCAGCCCATGCTGCTGGAGCATCCCACTCCCACCAGAAGCCTCTGTGTGGTGTGTACTATGAGCCATGTTGCATCTGAAAAGTCCTAAGCTTTCCCTGTCACTGGCTTTCTCTGTTAAAAATTGTCTTTTTTTTTTTTTCCTTCCCCGTTTTTGTTTTTTGTTTTGTTTTGTTTTTTGTTTTTGTTTTGCTTGCATTTCTCTGGCAGGTCAATGAGGTAAGCGAGACCAAGTTTACTCTCAGATACCAAGCTAACCCATCCATTGGTATGACTAACCTCATCCGCATCTGTCCCCACATCCAAGCATCCTGCTTTATTGCTGTGTAACCTCATCTTCCCACACGCACTCGCTGAGCCAGGCTCTGTCTTGCTGTTGGCATCTATTCTGGAACAAAGAGTAGGCATGGAATGCCCCCCCACCCTCCACAGGCCCATCCTGAGCTGTCAATGCCAAATAACTTCCCTCCCCCGAATGCACTGATCCCACAGAGCTGTTGTGTGCCTTTGCCATCGATGGGGGGGAAATGTGGTCCGGTTAATCGCTCCTTTGCCAGCATGTCCCTTCCCCGGGCCTTGCCTCTCCCAGGCTGACCATCTTGTGTATTCAGTTGCGCAGCTCCTTCAAGCAAGCCTTTGGAAAGAAGAAGTCCCCCAAGTCAGCGTCCTCTCACTCAGACATCGAGGAGATGACGGATTCTTCATTGCCTTCCTCACCAAAATTGCCACACAATGGGTCTACAGGCTCCACCCCACTGCTGAGGAATGCCCACTCAAACTCTCTGTAAGTCTGTCTAATAGTCAATACCTTTGGCTCCTAAGAGCCCACTCTTGTACGTGGCAGTCCTGTCGTGCAGCATGGCCCTGCCCCCCAAGGCTTTGCTTTCACTGGGGTTCCATTGTTTAGAATCAGCAGCTGCCCATCAGTTGGCTGTGTAAGTTCTCTCTGTCCATCTTGTCACTTTATCCCATGCTGAGGGTTGAGCAAGATAAACAGCTGCAACAGAGCCTCCACCATTTTGATACAAAGGGAGATGCTTGTGTGGGTGTAGGCATTTGTTTGTTTGTTTGTTTGTTTGTTTCTGAAATTCTGGCTTCTCTGGGGTAAAGTACTTAGACTGTACATTTCTTCTTTAGTTAAAATCTAGTGTTGGTTGTTTTGGGTCTTATACAGTGGTTTATCCCAAGAGTCACCCCTTGGGGAGTTCAGGACAGGTGGCACTTAGAGTCTCTTCCTTTGGAGACACAGCTGGTTTGTTGAGGCATGGAGGCACTGTTAGTTATGTAGAGAAGAGCCAACCGCCCTGGCACTATCCTCGCTGGTGATTCTCACTTTGACTTGGGTTTTCATTCCCCTTGAGTGTAGGGAGGCAGTCCTGTGCCTTACCTAAGAACGCAGTGCTCTAGAGCCTGGAACAGAATAGCTTGGGGTGACCAGGTATTGACTATTGGATACATACTCAGTATAAGAGTATCAGCTCAGAACCCAAAACAGTTGGCTTTCTGTAGCACTGAGAAAACCTCCCCCATGAGCATTTTCAGTAGATCTAGGGTCCCTGAGGAAGAACCAGAAAAAAAGCAGCCTGCAGAGAGAATTGATATCAGCAAGATGGGACAATGTGTAAGAGAGGACAGCCACCAAGAGACCAGAGAAAGGATGAGATTTGTCATAGAGAAACCTTGATTTCTCTCTTGGAGGTCTGTGTATTTCCTCCACACGACTCTTTTTATTTGTTTGTTTGTTTGTTTAATGTATATGAATACACTATAGCTGTCTTCAGACACACCAGAAGAGGGCATCAGATCCCATTATGGATGGTTGTGAGCTACCATGTGGTTGCTGGGAATTGAACTCAGGACCTATGAAAGAGCAGTCAGTGCTCTTAACCACTGAGCCATCTCTCTAGCCCCTCCACATGACTCTGGAGGAAGACTCTCAAGATGAATTTGAGAGTATGAGCCCCTCTCACATGGGATTCTCAAGATGTAAAGACAGCAGAGGTCTCCACCATCCATCCCAGAGCATCTAGACTCAGCAGTCACCTGAGAAGAGATGAAAGGAGCCCATTGTCTGCTCTTAATTCCTGGACTTGAACTTGGTATGCAGTGGTTTGTAAGAACAGGCCATCGAGTCTAACATTCCTTAGGGACTAAGTCCTCATATGCCTGATGCCCATCACAGGGGGACCATGCTTTGTGGCATACACACATCCCACATGGAACAATATGGTTTATTCCTCTCCCAAGTCCACCCTACCACCCCCACACACCAGGAACCATTCCTGGTTCTGTTACAGCAGTGTCCCAGATTTTTATAATTCCTTGTTGGCTTGATCCCCATCTACTGTGGGATGAGCAGACAGTAATCAGAGAAGCCTAGAAAATCCAGGCAGTTTGTCCCAAGGGTCGATTCTAAGAATGCATGTGGGATACATTTTCATGGGGTGGTCTGGGGAGGCCCCTCTTCAGTGGGGCATTGCAGCAGAGAGCTTTGTAACAGAAGGAACCACTGGTTAGTTCTGGTCAGAAACACAAGCCGCTGTGACAAACCCGATTTTGAAGCTCGGGAGCTTTGGTCAGCTTTCTCCTCCTGATGGGATCATCCGCATCAGCAGGTAGCCTGCCCTGACTGAGAACTCCTGCTCTATGATGCTGTGTCCAGCTTGGTCAGGAGACAAGCATGTATGCAAGGTCTTGTGGGCCAGGCCTGCAGGATGCACCTGTCCACTCCTACCAAACTCCACTTTCTGGAACCCAAGGCCCATACTACCGTGTTAGGGAACAAGCAAAAAAGAGAATGGGCTTTGGTGATCACACATCAAACTCACTGAGCAAGGCTGTCTTCCCAAGAAATCAACAGTATAAGAAGCTCAATATGGAAATGGGCTGATAAGTCTGCAGGGGACGACGGGGCAGGTAGCCTGCTTGCTGTAGGATGGTCAAGGGACAGCATGGCGGATGAGGCCTGAGAGATAGGTGAGGCTGTAGCATACAGAGCTCTGCAATGAGTATGGCCGCATCCGATTGCTTGGGCAGTGGCAAGGTGCAGAGTAGTTTTAGGCAGAAAGCTGAGGCAGACTGAATGGGAGTTCTGGGGAAGGCAGTACAGGCCATCAGGAGCAGGGGTGGGGGTGGGGAGATCATAGACAGCATTTTCTGTGCTCCGACTGCACTGTCCCGTGACCCCTTCAGTCACAGACCTCTCCTCAAACCTTTGCTGCTGCCACGCCCCCTGACCAATGCGCTCTCCTTCTGGGTATTTATTGCTCGTGTTTAAGGTGACCTTATCCCTAAGGCCCAGCCTATCTTCCATGCATAAAGTAACACCCGCCACCCACCCTTTTCAGTTGCTCCGTTATTTTACCATTGTGCATATCCATCTGACAGAATAATTTTCCTCAGGTTTTAGTTCTTGTCCCTCATCCTACCCCAGCCCTTTGGTGGTAGATGCTCTGTTGATTTAGAGACACTGGCGGGGTGGGAGTGGGGGGTTTGCCATGGCTGAATAAAGGGTGGGAGGCGGGGGTAGGTAAGGTAGGGTGGGGTAGTATAGTTGTTACTTTTATTATTGGTGTGACCCAGATACCTAAGAAAAAGCAACTTAAGGAAGGAAAAGGTTCTTTTGGTTCGTAGTTTTTTGTTTGTTTCTAAATTATTATTTATTTATTTTATGTATGTAAATATCCTGTTGTGTCTTCAGGCACAACAGAAGAGGGTATCAGATCCCATTACAGATGGTTGGGAGCCACCATGTGGTTGCTGGGAATTGAAACTCAGGACCTGTGGAAGAGCAGTCAGTGCTCTTAACCACTGAGCCATCTCTCCAGCCCCCTGGTTTATAGCTTTAAAAAGCCTTAAAAGCTACAAACATCACAGTGGGGAATGCATGAAAGTGGGAGCACAGGGTGGCTGGTCACATTGCATCCACAGTCAGGAAGCAGAGCGGACAGGAAGTAGGGGCTGAGCTACAAGGCCTCAAGGCCCACGGCCAGTGATTCACATCCTCCAGTGAGGCTCTAACTCCTAACTGGTCCCCAGATTTCCCAGACAGCCACCCCAGGGTGGAACAAAGTATTCACACACAAGAGGCTGGGGTGGGGAGGAGAGCACCTCACATTCAGACCACAACCAGTGTCCATCTGGACCTCTGCTTGAGTCAGGTGACATGTGTGATCCGTTCCTATGGAGGTGTCAGCCACCCTGGAGCCCCTACGTATGCACATCTGAGAAAAGTGGGGACTCAGAGTCGGGTGAACCGAAGAGGAAGAGCAGAAGGCCAGGACTAGCTCTGATGTGCTGACATTCAAAGCTCAGGAAGAAAAAAAGCCCAGTGGCCGGTGGCGTGGGAGGAAACCCAGGAGCAGAGGGAAGAACTGCGTGAGAGAGGGAATACAAACCCCAGCCACAGGCCGCTGGGTGGCCCATCAGAGAGGCAGGGAAGCTGCGGCATCAAAGGAGAGAGGAGCAAGAGAGGGCCTTCCAAACCACTGTCCCCACAGGGACGGGGCAGGGCCAGCTCTCAGCTCCCCTGCCCTTTTCTTACATTCCACAGCCTCTGTGGACATGGGAGAGATTTGTTTTGGGTCTCGTTTTTCCAAAGGGTGGGCTGAGGGCAAGTGCTCACTTCCAACTTTGAAAGGTTTGTAAAAATGTGCAAATGCAGGTTGGAGAGGGAGTTCAAAGATGAAGCCCAGTGCAGAGGGGTTAGGCTCAGAGAAACCCCTCCTCTGTGGGCGAGGCAGTGGCAGCTGTGGCGAGGCCACGTTTCCCACACTCCAGGCATTTAAAATTGGGTATGCCTCCAGCCCACTTCTGGAAAGACAGACAGGGAGACGATAGAATAATGTGCTAGGGACTGAAAAAAAAAATATATCAGGTCACTTTAGTTCATGGTCTCCGGAGTAGAGAGGCCCACGTTGGTTACCTACTGGGTATAGTCCAGGAGCCTAGAGTTAAGCAACCCCCTCCCTCCAGATTTCATCCCGGATTGCCATGCTTAAATAGTGTGACCTTGGGCACACTTGGGCACGATGGTGCTCTGTGTCCCATTCTCCCCCATTTTAAAATTGGAATCATGGCAGACCGTAAGTTAATCGAAGAATATGCTTCAGATATCTTCAGAAAACACTGCTGCATACCTACTGTGTGGGAGTAGGTGTGACTAAACACTCGGAATGACTCGAGAACAGTATAGTTCTAAAGGAACTGGGGTCAAGCAGAACAAGGGGGAAGAAGGCGCTGCGTTCTTCCCTTTCCATCTTAGATGTTTTCTGTGTCTGTGGCTGCACAGTCTAGAGCCTATGTGTTATAGACTAGACATTCATCAAGCTCACGGTCTGGGTGTGTATGCCAGCCCCACTTAGCACCCTCGGTTGGCCCTCTTGCTGGAACGTGGCATGGTTGGGGTGCTAGGGAGTTTGACATCCATCACTGGCTGGAGCAAGAGCAAACCAGTTCACTCTGGTCCATCTTTCTTCTCTTATACAGCGACCCATTCAGGTATTAGGCCATACTCTTGTGACTTCATCTAATGTTAATCACTTCTTCAGAGTCCCATCTCTAGGCATCATTAAACCAAAGCCTTGGAACTAAGTCTCAGAGCAAATACGGGAGTAAACAGATATCTTACCCTCTTAGTGGAGTTTCTGATAGACAAAACTTTGCAAGGCAACCCCCAAGTTGTGTGGTCAGAAAGACGCTCTGAGAGAGCTTTTTGGAGAAGAAGGGCAGGCCCTATTGCAGCACCTGGAATGGAGTTCCCAGTAGAACAAGGGAAGACCCAAAGCTTGTAGCAAGGTGTGGAGCCGACCTCACATTCTCAGCAAGACCTGGACTAGAGCACATCCATTAAGCTGGAGTCTCTGCAATTCAACCCTACAAGCTATAGGCCGTCCTGAGCACAGACAGGGAGCTGGTGGAAGGGTCTTTACAAGAGTTCTGCAGTCTGAGATTGAGACTCAGAAGAGGGTAATCACATTCTGGAGAGTTCTTGCGTTTTGTTTGTTTGAATTTAAGAAGATACTGAAGTTGAGATGCTTCCTCAGTAGTTAGTAATTTCTTTTTTAAGATTAATTTATTTTTAGCTGCACTGATGTTTTGCCTGCGTGTATATGCGTTCAAGGGTGTCAGGTCCTCTGGAACTGGAGTTACAGACAGTTGTAAGCTGCCATGTGGGTGCTGGGAATTGAACCCAGGTCCCCTGTAGGCTCTCAACTGCTAAGCCATTTCTCTAACTCCACTAGTAACTTATTTTTTGTTTGTTATTTTTTGTTTGTTTGTTTTGTTTTCTGAGACAGGGTTTCTCTGTGTAGCCCTGACTGTCTTGGAACTCACTCTGTAGACCAGGCTGGCCTCAAACTCAGAAATCCACCTGCCTCTGCCTCCCAAGTGCTGGGATTAAAGGCGTGGGCCACCACTGCCCGGCTACTAGTAACTTCTTTTAAAGACAGAGCCTTACTCTGGGTCCAAACAAGCTATGAACCTGTGACCCTCCTGTCTCAGCTACCTAGGTTTCTAGGCAAGGTCCTTCCACCCAGCTTGCTAATTGGTAACTTTGAAAAAGTAGGAAGTGGTTTTGTTACTTAGAAAGAATTTCCATTCAGGAGGTTAAACAGCCCTAGAAAGGCAAATCCATTGAGTGTTACTTTCCTTTAAGCCTCTGCTTCTCTTTGAACATTTGTCTGAATGTCTTCTGCTAGCAGCTGAGGTTGGGACCTCAGCCTGTTTCATGTGTAGATTTTGTTTGACTTCTAAGCCAGCATCCAGTTGTAGGAAGGGGCTGACATGGCTGCCATCTTCCAAGCCAAGCATTCAGTGTTCCCGGCAGTCATCAGCTCCAGCTCTCAAACTTGGGAGCTTTGGTTTTCTGAGTTTTTTTCTCTCTCCCATCTTCAATCCAAATCATGGCCAATCACCCATCATCCTTTAGAAATCACAGAACTAATTTTAGTAGAACTGTCCCTTCCAAAGGCTACAACTAACCATGGCTTCTAAGATCTTCCACCTCATACTGACTTGCAAGGGTTCTATAAGACCCCCAGTGGCTGAGCAAGGAGCCCCGCCTTGCTCTTTCCTGAGTAGAGCAGCCACACTCTGATCTGATGAGAGACAGCTGGCCACACTGTGTGAAGAGCTCTGAGAGGAAGCTTTGGCTTCAGTGTCACCTCATTGTCTTGGATCTTTCTCTTCAAATATGCTGTCGATTTACTATAAGAATGAGTGTAGCAAACAGACAGGGCCTGGAGGACTAACAGCAGATCTTTTTAGACACTTCAAAGAGTGAGTTTTCAGAATAAAATAAAGATCAGATTAATGCTGTCTACTCATATTTAAATCCCCCCTCACATACACACACACACACACACACACACACACACACACTTGGCCTGGGGTGGAGGGAGAGCACCCTTTGCTCTTGACTCTTAGAGCCTGCCCTGGGACATGCGCAAACCCCAAAGGTAGACTGCTCTGGTCTACCCATTCCTAATTACCCTCTGTTAGTGCAATGCTGGGGAAAGATTCAGCAGAGGCCTCCTGGTGACCAACTGCTCTACAGGTAGAGTAACAAAATCTGTCTTTTGGATGCTTTGGCTATGGTCCTCGTGATGAGGAAGTGGGAGGAGCTGGAGGAGGAGGAGCCAGTTGTTGATGATGGTGCTGAACACTGAGTGCTGACTGACCTCAGAGAGATGACTTTGTGGATCACTCTGTGAGAGGGCCAAGTGAAGGAACTCAGCTGTTTTTGCCTGTAATATCCTCTTCCCCTAGCATTTCCGAGTGTATGGACAGCGAAGCTGAGACGGTCATGCAGTTACGAAATGAGCTGAGAGACAAGGAGATGAAGCTGACAGACATCCGCCTGGAAGCCCTCAGCTCTGCTCACCAGTTGGACCAGCTCCGGGAGGCCATGAACAGGATGCAGGTGAGTGGATACTGAACAGAGCCCCAGGAAGCTGCAGAGTGGCAGCCTGGGGTGAGGGCTGTGTGTGGTCGGTCTGTGTGCTGGTTATTGTGACAGCCCGAGGTGAGGGCTGTGTGTTGGCGTGCTGGCCATTGCTGTTCCCCATGCTACCTCTCTCTAGAGAGTGAGTCTTCACATTACCTTGTGTGGCTCCACTTTGTCTCTTCCTTCAAAGGTGGTCCCCTATACCGGCCTTTAAGCCTTCTGCCTGCCTTTCTTGCCCTTTACCTCCTCTGTCTTCCCTAGCCCCACTTCTTCCGCTGCTCATGGAGAGCTATGGCGACTGGCTTTGTGTCCCTACCTTCTGTCTCATGCTGTTCCTTCCTCTCTGAGTATCCTCTGTCAATCCAAACTGGACTCCTCCTCCAAGGCTTAGCCTGGCCCTCATCCCAAACCTTTCCATGTCCTGCTGCCAGAAGAGTCAGTGGCTTCCTTTAAAGATGGCTACAGACTGGTTGTTACAAGCCCCACCTTCTACTGTGGACCGAAGGCATTCCAGTCTTTCGTACCATGGTTTTGCATGCATTCGGTTCTTTATGGACAGCTATAGAAGGGAGGACTCCTATGAATTGTGCTAAGTGAGATCTCCCGGAGAGCAGCATCCCAAAGATCATTCCCTGGTATACCTGTCTCTGAGAGAGGCTACTGGAAAGGACAGCTCCACAATCAGTGTGTTCCAGAATCACGCTGTGTGCTTCTCAGAGTCACAAAGCAAGCAACTCCTTAAGGCACTGAGCTGCGGAATCTGTCACACCGCAAGTTCTCAGATCTCTTTGGTTCTGAGACTCTTTTATACTGACTACTGGGGCAGCAGACCCTGAGAAAAGCAAATTCTGAATAATCCTTAAAGATCAATTCTCTGTGACCCGGGGAACAGCCCTGTCAGAGTCTTGAATGGCAAGGAAGGTGGGGCATGTTGCTGAGTCTCCCCAAGGGTGTGCCTAAGTTTGACTGACCTAGGCACCTGGTACCTGCCGGGAACTTCCAGATTCTTCCTCCAGCACTAGATGGATATATCCATCTAGTGAGTCAGTTTCTCCCTTTTCTTGGCAGAGTGAAATCGAGAAGCTGAAAGCCGAGAATGACCGACTGAAGTCTGAGTCTCAAGGCAGTGGCTGCAGCCGGGCCCCCTCCCAGGTGTCCATCTCCGCCTCCCCGAGGCAGTCTTTAGGGCTCTCCCAGCACAGCCTGAACCTCACAGAGTCTACTAGTCTAGGTGAGTGGCTGACAGGCTGGGGACCTGTCAAGTCGTCCACCAGCCTGGGTAAGTGGCTGGTGGGACCAGGAGCAGGCCGTGCAGACCAGCCTGACTGAGTGACTCACAGTCACAGTCACAGTGGCTGGGGACAAGCTGAGTCTATACGTCTGGGTGAGTGGTGTGAGTCCCTGGGCAGGCCTAGTCTACCAGCCTGGGTGAGGAGACTCATGGGACGAGGGCAGAGGGGAGGCCTGCAGCTGGCAGCACTCCATTCTCCAGGATGAACAGGTCCACAGATCTGATGGTGAGGTAGCAGGTGTGTGTGCACTTTGGGTGTGTGTTTGTGTCTGGGTGTGCATCTGCTACCAACATGAGCCCAGCCATTAGAGTGCTCCATGCTTTGCTCCAGCACCCCCAAATTCTTCAGACCATGAACTTGGGTTTTCTCCTTGCCCACCATGCTAAGTTCTGCTCAATCCATGTTAGAATGTTGATCTGCAGGCCCAATGCCCGCGTACCTCTCGGTAGCAGGTCCTACAGAAGCCGTGTCTGGGCCTTCAGCCTTCTGGCTGTTGGGGTATAGACTCCAGGCTGGCACATCATCCCAGAATGCACCTTGAGTTTTCTTTGTGAGCATTTCAAGGCTGACGCTTTTATTTATTTACTTATTTATTTTACCCATGACGCTACCGTTGCTGTTGTTTGGTTGAGTCTCCCTTGCACTTCCATTTGGCAAGATGCATTGTCAGCCTGCTGGCCCCCTGGTCTCTCCCACCATCGGTTTTTGTGATTTCATTCTTCATCCTACCCTCTCCCATCCCCACCCCCACCTCCCCTGCACCCTGACACCTGCTTTGTCCTGCTGCCTTGCCCACAGGCGGCAGAGGTGTCGGGAAGCAGCTTTGCTGTCCCCCACGTGCCTAAGGCTGTTGATGTTTTCCATTCGCAGACATGTTGCTGGATGACACTGGTGAATGCTCGGCTCGGAAGGAAGGAGGCAGGCATGTTAAGATAGTTGTCAGCTTTCAGGAGGCAATGAAGTGGAAGGAGGTTAGTCGGATCCTTCTCCCTGCTCGCCTGTCCTTTCCCCAGGTAGAAATGGCCTAGCTTAGCAACCTAACTGGAAAACCTAAGGCGATGGGAAATGCTAACACCTTTCTCGACACCATCGTCCCGCTTACTCACAGGGTTCACATTGCGAGACCCAGGGGATGCTGGAATGGCAGAGTATACTGGACCCAATACGTGCTGTGATATGCTACATGACTATGGGTGTTAGAGCTTAATGTATAAATTAGATACTGTAAGAGATTAACAAGAGGATCTTGGGGATGTAACACAGTAGCCAAGTATTTACTAGCATGTACAAGGCTCTGGGTTCCATTCATAGCACCACAGTTTAAAAAAAAATACAGAAAGAAAAGAAATTGTGAAGATAAAATAGAGTACTTCTGACAGTGTTCTGAAAGCACAGAACTCTTGCACCCACAATCCTTGGTGGTCCCTCCTGTGCCCACACTCCTTGACTGTCCTTTGACATAAAGCAAGCAAAGAACACTTCACTTCTTTGTTTAAAAGACAGAGAAAGCTTCATATTGTACTCTCCTGTATTTTCAGCACTGGTAAGCGCTAATGCTCTCCAAAGTGACTTTTGTGGATTAGCTGTTTTCCTGAAGCACGTCCCAGGCAGCTTGGCACATGTTATTGATGAGGCAGAGGAGGAAGCTGACTAGACTTAGCCAACCTGGGACACATTTCTATCTCCTCAGAGGCTACAAACATAGCATTCACCATGCTGGGAGACGGGAGGCCCTCAGCCAAGTCTAGGGAGCACTGGGGTCTCAGAGTGGGGTGGGTAGGGGTATCCTGAGTCACCCACGCTAGAAGACGATGCCTCTGGTGTGGTTTCTGTTCCAACATATATCTGCCCGGAGACTATTCTGAAGTAGTGGGTAAGTCCTATTTGGTGCTTGGATGACATTAGCCATAAACGTGGGAAAAAGACCAGAGGAGTCTGCACTTGAAGTCCCTCTGAAGTTTCAAAGTTATATTTCATAGTACTTATAGCCAGCCATGTTGTTACAGTTTCAGGCAGCCGGGGAGACCAAACACCCATCAAAACGAAGTGTCTGCAGCTAGGCTCTTCTCTGCCAGTTTTGTCACTGTGTGGCAGACTTACTAGGGGTTTTTTTTTAGAGCTCTCTGACTAGAAAGGAACCTCAAGAACACAGCTCACAGAGGCCTGGCCTGTCAGGTTGGGATTCGTTCTCTCAGAATTCTTCAGTGCAGGCAGGTGACACCCCTCCATATTACCGATCCTCCTTTTCATCACTCTCAGGGTCACAGTTGACATTCTAACTAGATGGTAAGCCATTTCCCCTAATGCTGCTATTCCCAGCCACTGTAGCATACCCAAGAGGTCACTGGCCACAATGTTATCCCCATCGTGCCGCTAAGAAACTCAAGACCACAAGGCACATAGTAGCGTCAGAGTCAGACCCTTACATTGCTGGACTGGCGTTCTTTCCCTCTGCTGACTTATAACTGCTGCATGCCTGAGCCTGCCACCCAAACCCACCCCTGTCCCAACTACATCCTCACAGGCATGTAAGATATTTAAAAAAAAAAAAAAAAACCAAAGCAGAATGGAATGTTTTCTCGGCATCCTTTTCATTAATGTGATTGGTTAGCCCCCATGGGTGTAGAAGAACAAAAAGTGGGAAATGAGAGTTGTTGGCAGCCTTCCCAGGCTTTTGCTAATTTTCTGAATTGAACTTGTTTTAAGTTTTAGTAGAAGGAAAGTAATAAATATTACTTTTAGGTAGAAGAAGCCAGGCTCACCCCTTTAATCTCAGCACTTGGGGGGCAGAAGCAGGAGATTCTCAAAAATAGAGGAAGGAAGGAAGGAAGGAAGGAAGGAAGGAAGGAAGGAAGGAAGGAAGGAAGGAAGGAAGGGAGGAAAGGAAGGAAGGAAGGGAGGGAGGAAAGGAAGGAAGGAAGGGAGGGAAGGAAGGAAAAGAACAGAAACATTCTCTCTGACGTTCTGACCACATGACAAAGGTCATTAAATACCACATGAAAGAGTTGACCCCAGAAATGTGTATATTGAGAAGGCGTCGTTGCCTGGGTCTGTCCAGTGTAGCTCTAAGCCAAGCAGTTGAATCACAAAAGCTTCCTGGAAAAGGTGAGTAGTTCTTTAGCAAGATTTGAAACTGTGGCTCTGGCAGACAGAAGCTGGGCGAAGTTGCAGTCAAGGATTTGGAATCCACGCCCTGTGCGAGGCATGCACTTAGCTGATGGTTTCAGGTACCAGAGAGGTCATCTTAGTCTCCCACATCCTTTGCAGCTTTACCAGGGCAGGGACAAGGCATGCCAGCTAAGTCATGCCTGGCGTGGAAAGGAACGGGGATTTGTTCCCCTGTGGAGGAAGCACTGGAATGCCTAGGCCTCTGCCCGACCTGGCCAGACAACAGCCAGCTCTATCTCACCTGCATATGTCTCCTCACCCTTAGGACTCCAGACCACACCTCTTCCTCATTGGCTGCATCGGAGTTAGTGGCAAAACCAAGTGGGACGTGCTCGATGGGGTGGTTAGACGGCTGTTCAAAGTAAGTGTCTCGAGAAGCAAGCCACAGCAGTGGGCTCAGGGAGGGAGGAGAGCTTTGTCTCCAGAGCCCGACTATATCCCCATCCTCCTCACTCCTCCCCATCCGTACATTGCTAGGACTTGTTCCCTGGTCCTCCCAGGCATGGAAGGATGGTGATATGTTCAGATGGCCGACTGGCCATTCTCTGGTGTCTGCCCTTGGCAATGGCTGGGCAGCCAGTAAACATTTGTTCACAATGGCATCCCTGAAATTACGCCCTGTTCACTATGATTAGAGTCTCAGACCTGAGACTGAAGCCCCGGCAGTGCAGTTTTGTCCTCTGGACTGCACATGCGTGCCCAGCACCCCATACCAGCCCTGCAATCTCTGACAGTAACATCCTACCAGTCAAGAATGCTGCTGTGGTCACATCACTGCATTGGGTATTTGCCATATCCTCTGTCCTGTACACACACACACACAGAGAGAGAGAGAGGGAGAGAGAAAACTGTGTATATATGTACACATGCACACATATAAGCAACTTAAGGAAAGAAGGGTTTCTTTCTTCCTGGTTTACTGTTTAAGAGAAGGCATGGAGGCAAGAATGCAAGGTCACGCTGCATCCACGGTCAGAAGCAGAGATAACGGATGGTGCTCAGTTTGCTTCATCTTTTTCATTCAAGTCCAAAACCTCAACCCATAGAATAGTCCTGTGTACATTTAGGGTAGGTCTTAGCTCATTGATTAACCTCATGCCCAGTGCTTGTCTCCAGGCGACAAGCCATCGCGGTCACCAGAAAAGGGATGCTCTGCATAGGGAACCTTTGAATACTTTGAAGTGGCTTTCTGGCTTTGCTGGGCCAAGGTGGGGGATGGGAAAAGGCTTCATGTCAGTTACTTTTTTTTTTTTTTAAGATTTATTTATTTATTTATTTCATGTATGTGAGTACACTGTTGCTGTCTTCAGACACACCAGAAGAGGGCATCAGATTCCCATTACAGATGGTTGTGAGCCACCATGTGGTTGCTGGGAATTGAACTCAGGACCTCCGGAAGAGCAGTCAGTGCTCTTAACTGCTGAGCCATCTCTGCAGCCCATCAGTTATTATTTTTTTTATAAACTTCTTTGCACCATTCATAGACTTTAAAATTTCCAGCCAAATGTAAGGAAAGCTGCCTGGCTCACCCAGATTAAATGTTCATGGTCTTGTTAGGGGTGTTATTCCCAGAGCGTGCCATGGCTTAATTTCAATCCAGGTGCCATCTGAAAATAAAGACGGCACCTGTCAATCACCCAGTGAGAACGGAAGTCCCTGGAAGGTTTTAGCCGGCTCTCTGATGGGGTCCGTGTTTTATTTTCACCAGGAATACATCGTTCATGTGGACCCGGTGAGTCAGCTGGGGCTGAGTTCAGACAGTGTTCTCGGCTACAGCATTGGTGAGATCAAACGTAGCAACGCCTCAGAGACCCCCGAGCTCCTCCCTTGTGGCTACCTTGTGGGAGAGAACACCACTATCTTGGTGACCGTCAAAGGTAAGTGGGTGCTAGCTGAGGGGTGGTGGCGGCGCTTGCCTTTAATCCCAGCACTCAGGAGGCAGAGGTGGGCAGAGCCAGGCATCTCTCAGTTCAAAGGCAGCCTGGTCCACAGAGCAAGTTCTAGGATAGGCAGGGCTACCCAGAGAAACCTTGTCTCAAAAAAAAAAAATCCAAAACCCAAGAACAAAAAAAAGTTTTAAGTGGCTACTTGCAAAAGCTGGGACTTCCAGTGGCCAAAGTAGGTCTTGGTTTGTAGGTTTGCTCTGGGCATGTGGGTGGTTTGTTTGTTTGGCACCCCCGCCCCCCTTTTACCTTAATCACTCTGACTTAAGCAAGGTGCACCAACCGGGAAACAAATCACTTCAGTTTATTGCTGAAATTAGACATCAAAAGATCCCATTAGCCTTATGACTGAGTTGATGAGAGACTAATAACTCGTTAATAACCCTGCTAAAATGGCACTTTGCCAGAGCAATGAAGGATACTTGCCAGCCAGCCTTGGGCACGAACCCGTTCTACAGATGGAGAAACTGTGAGATCCTGGAGGCTACAACAGGGTTGCTGCAAGCAACTTCTGTGTCCCTCTTGCCCAGGTGGCCGGCTCCACGAGCCTCTGAAGCCTTGGCTCCTGGAAGTGCTGGGCTTTGGGGTACTGTGCGTCATAGCCTTCCGATCCTTGTCCCTAGGTCTTCCTGGCCATCTCATGATGCAAAACGCTTTCAGTATGACTTTAAAAAAAAAAAAAAAAAAAGCCGGGCTGTGGTGGCGCCTGCCTTTAATCCCAGGGGAGGCAGAGGCAGGTAGATTTCTGAGTTTGAGGTCAGCCTGGTCTACAAAGTGAGTTCCAGGACAGCCAGGGCTACACAGAGAAACCCTGAAGTTTTTAATAGTTCTGAGACTGTTTAAAAATCTAAAGCTTGAGTCTCATCTGAGATCCAAGGCAAACTGAACTACTATAAAAACAAGTCAAAATAAGTTTTGTACTTCAAACACGTAAAGACACAGAACTAGCATTCTCATTGTGGAATGGAGGTGTGGGGTTAAAGCAAAGAATGTTTGGATAAAAAAAGACAGAAACTTAGCAGGTTAAAGACGTAATGGCTACAGCTGCATATCAGATATCTTAGGCTGGTGATGGAGTCAGCTGTGCTCCGAAGGGCTTGGGTAGCCCTGCCCCTCCAGCTCTTCCACCTTGACATGCACAGTCTCTCCTTCGGACCAGCTCCACTCCACGCCCGAAGCTTTCCTTGGTGGATGTCTCATAGTCCTGAACTCTCCAACATCTTGGGGTCCCCATGGCAGCTTAAGCTTCCTTGCCGTGGCTTCTCGGGGATTCTCCTTGCAGAGATTCAGACCCTGGCATACATTGCCTAGCTTCAGTGACTCTCTAGAGCCACAAGATCAAAGTCCATGACCCCCTCAGTCTGACACCTTATGTGCCTGCAAAACCAGCACAAACTGGATGATGTCGCCAAGTTCTTCAGCTAGCCTGTGATGGACCCTTCCCCTTTGAACTGCAGTTAGAGTGGTTTCTTGGTGTCTGACTCCATAGTCACTTCCCCAGGCAGTAGTTTGGGAGCAGGGAAGTCCGTCCCTCTACAGTTCCTTTCCTATTGTATTGTGGAGCCTAGCCAAAGCCTCAGAGGCTCATGGGTGCCTGGGCAAGAGGGATACCCAAGCCCTTTCCCCCAACAAATTGCATTTCCCTATCCTCCTGCCCCACCTGTTCTTTTTCACTGTAGACCCAGATAAGAGTGGTGAGCAGGACCCATGCCACAGCTGGAGTACTCTTGCCTTGAAGTCACCTCCACCAAACACATTAGTCTATGTCTTAGTTAAGGTTTTATCGCTGTGAAGAGACACTACGACCACAGCAACTTTTTTTTTTTTTTTTAAGTATCTATCTATTTGCCTGTCTGTTTATTTAGATGGAATCTCTTGTAGAGCAGGCTGACTTGGAACTTCTTCTTTTTTTTAAAGATTTATTTATTTATTTATTTATTATATGTAAGTACACTGTAGCTGTCCTCAGATACTCCAGAAGAGGGCATCAGATTTCATTACGGATGGTTGTGAGCCACCATGTGGTTGCTGGGATTTGAACTCGGGACCTTCGGAAGAGCAGTCGGCGCTCTTAACCACTGAGCCATCTCGCCAACCCCCACAGCAACTCTTATAAAGGAAAATATTTCACTGAGGCTGGCTTACAGTTCAGAGGTTCAGTCCATTATCATCATGGTGGGAACATGGTAGCATCCAGGCAGGCATGGTGCTGGAGAGGTAGCTGAGAGTTCTTCATCTAGATCATCAGGCAGCAGGAAGAGAGAATGACAGTGAACCGGGCTTGAGCTTCTGAAACCTCAGGGCCTACTCCCAATGACACACTTCCTCCAACAAGGCCATACCTCCTAATAGTACCACTCCCTACCGATCTATGGGAGCCATTTTCATTCATACCGGCACAGTCCATCTTTTCTCCTCCCTCCACATAGTTCTGGTCTCTACACAGCCCTGGCTATCCTGGAACTCACCATGTAGACCAAGCTGGCTTGGAACTCACAGAGATGTGCCTGCTTCTGCCTCCTGAGTCCTGGGATTAAAGGCGCATGCCACCACAACCCACAGTCCTTCACCTTTAAATTCAGTTTTTCAGGACATGGGCAGAAAGCAGCTGGAGTCTTTGTCAGAATGTAGCAAGAATGATCACTTGCCCTGTTCCTGATGGAGTCATGCCTCCCCACCCCCAGACATCATGAGCCTTGCTTTCACTGTTCAGATTTCTCTATGCATTCTGGTTTTCTAAATTCCCACCGGAATGGCTCACTTGTAGTTTCTTGGCCTTTTCTAACCTGGAGTTCCCAGCACTTACACACTCCTTTTGCAAACTCATTCAAGATGCCTGAGCTCTGAGTAGTGAGGGTACCACACCGATGGCCCTTCTTCTTAGTACCAAGTTTCTGAATGAGTTACTTTCCTAGCTGCTGTAAGGAAACACTCGGCAGAGATGGCAGAAGGAAGAGTTCATCCTGACTGTGGTTTAAAGGGATACAGTCCACAGCCCACTGGCAGATAAAAGAGTGGGTGGGGTCTGGCAGAAAGAATCCTGCCATAGGAGAAGCGGGATGAGGCTCTAGGCCTGCAGAAACAAGAACTGTGCAGCAGGAACTCCCAAGGAAGGGAGCTGTTTACAACTGGGACTCACAGCACATGGCACCATGGGGCCCCCACACTGTCACCTCCATATTTCCCAGTGAGCACTACTAACAGCAAGAGGTAAAACTGTGTACATGGAATGAGTGACAAGATGGCCCAACTCTGGAGGAGAGTGGCACTCTAGGGCCTGGCCTGTGGCTGCCATCAGTTTCAGCATTCACAAGGATCAGCCTGGCTTTTATATTGAGCACTAAATCCCCATTGGGTTTTGACAAAAGGGTCCCATTTGGAGTAGCAATTCACACCAGTGATACCAGGACAAGGCCTGACTGTGTGTATATATACCCTTTTTATTTTATTTTAGTGGTCTGTGTGTATGTGTGTATGTGTGTGATGTGATGTGTGTTGGGGGGGTTGCACATAACACAGAGTACCTGTGAAAGTCAGAGGACAACTCTTGGGAATTGGTTGTTGTTGTCTTTTTTTTTTTCTTCCCACCATGTGAGTCCCAGGGATTGGCCTGAGAACCTCAGGCTTGGTGGCAAATGCCTTTACATGTAGAGCCATTTTGCTGGCCACGAACCTGCATATTCTGAATCAAATCCTCTGAAATTTTCAATGCAAAACACCAAAACAACTACATACATGCAAAGTGCTCTCTCTACCGGTTGTCCTCCTGTGATCCTTCTTGTTGAGGTCCTTGTTATTAAATGTAGACAAAAGTCCCTCCGCTGTACACCTGGTGAGGCACGTGGGGATCTTCGTCATGGTCCTTTGGGAGTGGCCAATGCTTATAGGGGTTACCTTGGTTAGGGGAGGGCTAGAAACAAACCCATAAATGTTTTAGGGCTGTCTTTGCATTGGATGGAAGGAACATGTTGTTGGATGACACAGAAACACTTTGTAGTTTAACCACTTATTTTCTTGAAGGAAGTTTTTGAGTGGAATTACCGTTTACTTTGATTTTTTTAAGACAGGGTCTCTTATTGGCTGGTTGGCCAGTGAGCCCCAGGAATCCTGTCTCCACCTCCCTAGCATTGATATGATAAGTACATGTTGCCTTGACCCGCTTATTTCTATGTGGATTCTGAGGCTTGAACTTGTGTTTCCACGCCTGTAAGGCAAGCCCCTTTACTGACTGAGCCATCTCCCTGACTCTGAGAGCATCCTTTTAAAACCAACAAGTGGCTAATGAGGTTGTCCCAGATGGAAAGAAGAGAGAAGCTTCCATTTTTAGCTGGTGCCGGTCAAAGGCCTCAGTATGTAAGATTTCAGTCTAGGCCCACCAGTCCGGATTCCCATTCTCAAATCCTGGTTTCACCTTGTTTCTGCCCTGCCTTCTGGGCACACCTGAGTGTGGGCAGCTTGGTGCCTGGCAGGAAGGAGAGAGAAGAAGCAACCTAGATTCGTGGGAGACATGGATGGGCAAGACTCAGGCATCAACTGAGGTAGGCACTACAAGGCTAGCAAATGCTAACAGGCAGATGGAGTCCAGAGCTAACAGGCAGATGGAGTCCAGAGTTCAGGGAGCCCAAAACTGGAGTTGCTGCTGACCAGGAGGGTGGCTTCCTACAGCAGCAATGTTGAGCTCTCAGCCTCCAGTGTCCCTGGGTGGGCAGGAGTCTTAGGACGACCAAGAGGAACAGGATGATGTCATGAAGAGGGATGTTGTCTTGCAGAGAGATGATGCCAGAGCTAGCCTCTTCGCCCAACTCTAAGCCCTCCCCATCTCTCTCAAACAGGGCTCACGGAAAACAGCCTGGACTCTCTGGTGTTTGAGTCCCTGATCCCCAAGCCCATCCTGCAGCGCTACGTATCCCTGCTGACGGAGCACCGGCGGATCATCCTCTCGGGCCCCAGCGGCACTGGGAAAACCTACCTGGCCAACCGGCTCTCTGAGTACGTGGTACTTCGGGAAGGACGGGAGTTGACAGATGGCGTCATTGCGACCTTTAACGTGGACCACAAGTCCAGCAAGGTGAGGAGGCCACCCTGAGCCCACTGCACGTTGGGCTCTTTGAATGCTGCTGTCACTATGAGCATGGTCAAGCCCTCCATGCTAGGAAGGCCAGGAAAGGAGCTCAGAACAGGGCTGGCAGAAATGGACAATTTGAGTCAGATCCTCTCAGCCAGGACCATCTGGGGCTAGTCAATCCTGTCCACTCACAGAGATAGCTCCTTCAGACGTATCTAGTTCGCCAAGAGTGTAACATGTGCCTACCGGGCGTTACTATTTTTTTCCCCAAGTAAAACATTTTATGAGACAACAGTATCACCAATAACAACAATCACAGCTGGCTGACATTGATGATGTCTGTCACATGAACAGCAAACTGTCCTCACAGAGCCCTTGAAGCTCTAGTTGTCCTTGTCTCCGTGTTGCAGGACTGACAACAGCAGCTTGAAGGATATTTGTCACATGTTAGACACAACTCAGACCAACTAAGTGTTGGTACTGGGACCCTGGTTGAGATCTTAGAGGCCTGTGCATAGCCAGCTCCATCACCCCTCATAGTGAACAGTGGAGCCATAGAGTCTGACCTGGTCCTGGCTGGGGGGCGGGGGGCCTGCGAAAGGTTGTTGCAATGTCCTTCATTCATTTGTTCATTCATCCATCCATTCATTCATCTACCCATCCTCCACGATACAGTGGAAGCCTGTGATTCCTACCTGCTACGTGTTGGCGCGGCATGCCTGGAGTATCAAAAGTGACTTGGAAAAGGCTCCTCTGCCTTATGAGTCATCTCACGCACCTGAGAAGATTAGATCTCAGGCCTGTTACTTATATCCGTGGTTATCGGCCCTGCTTACCGGTTCCTCTTGTGCTTTTGATGTAGGGAGGGGTGAGAAAAAGCTCTCATCTCTCTGTCTACAGCTTAGGAGTGGATGAGTGAAGGAAGGCCAGGTGGTGGTTGGCAAACTGTGCCCAAGCTGATCCATTTCCCTGCAAGGGTAGAGTGTCCATGCGGGGTGTGGCTAAGCCATGCACTGCAGGGCTGGCTAAGAGGGCTAAGAGTTCCAAATGAGAAGGAACCAAGAGATCTGCCTGTGGTGAGCAGCAGTCGAGAGGAGGGAAAAACCTGGAACATTTTCATGAGCCAGCTGAACTTTGGCTTGAAAGGGGAGCCTGGAGAGGTGTGCACCTGTAAGAGACGAAGGAACCATCCCCTCCGCCCCCCCACCCCCAGTAGCTGGGCAGTTCTCACAGGCCTCAGTCTGACCCAGCCTGTCACTTACCCCTGGTACAGTCTCAGGATGGTGGCCTGGCTCTATGCCTTAACTTCTGTAAAAAGGAGCCAATCACAGTCCATTCATCACAGAGTTCACCACCCTGCCTAAGTCTAAGTCCCCATGGGTGTCCTAAGTGATGTCATCAGACTCCCCTCAAGAGGCTCTGGAAAGCCATCTTCCCTGCTGTTCCATCCTTGTGTCTTTTTCTGATGAGTAGCCCTGACCCAGGCACACTGGGCCGTCCCAGTCTCCAACCAAGATAACCGTCAAGGTTCAGTTGCAGCAGGTCCTTCGCTGGTCCCGGGGCATATAGACTCACCTGCCCCTATTTGCTTTCCCATCTTTCAGAGCACTACCCAGCAGCACTTACATGTGGCTGGAACCTCTTCTGCTCCAATAACTTCTGCAGAGTTAGCTCCCAGGAGGATGCTTTGGAGATAGCAAAAGATGAGACACCTGCCTTCAGAAACCTGGGAAATTAGCATAATAGCAAGAAATGATAGTTTCCTAAAGAAATGGTCAAGCGGGAATTAAAAACTGGACCTATAGGCTGGGATGTCCCAGAATCCACATTTTAAAGAAAAATATTAGGTACGATGGCTTGCTTATAATCCAATACTGGAGAGGTAGAGACAAGCAGATGCCGGGGATTCATCAGACAGACAGCCTAACCCGCTTGGTGAGAGGGAGGGGGGGGGGGGGGGAGAAGGGTGGGGAGGGAGAGAGAAAGAGGGAGAGAGACCCTGTCTCAAAACACAGGGTTGATGGTACCTATCTGAGGAACAACACTCAAGTTTGTCCTCTGCACACACAGGTACACACATGTAGATGCATACATATGCCTGTGTGCACATGCACAGCAGGGAAAACAAGAGCCCTTGAGCAGGGCTGGAGAGATGGCTCAGCAGCCCTGAGTAAGCACTGACTGCTCTTCTGAAGATCCTGCATTCAAATCCCAGCAACCACATGGTTGGCTCACAACCATCCGTAATGAGATCTGACGCCTTCTTCTGGTGCATCTGAAGTCAGCTACAGTGTATTTATGTATAATAATAAATCTTTGAGCTTGGAGCGAGCAGGGACTGAGTGAGCGGAGTTGACCAGAGCCAGCAGAGCTCCTAAAATTCAATTCCCAACAACCACATGAAGGGTCACAACCATCTGTACAGCTTCAGTGGACTCACATACATAAAATAAATCTTTAAAAACTAAAAAGGCCTTGAGCAGACATTTTATAAGAGGCTGGAGGCAGACCACCACAGGCCTTCCATGTCCCATGCTCACGGCATCCCTGGAGCACCACACCGATGCCCTGTGACAGATAGGTCTCAGGTGGTGTCCACAGTGTGACTTCATAAGGGGTACCTTCTTCCTGCCTTGGCCTTGGACAGTGAAGGCCTGGAGCACGTGAGTCTTCCCGCTCCAAGCTCATTCTGCTGACCCCCGTAGGAGCTGCGCCAGTATCTGTCCAACCTGGCCGACCAGTGCAACAGCGAGAACAACGCTGTGGATATGCCTCTGGTGATCATCCTGGACAACCTGCACCACGTCAGCTCTCTGGGCGAGATCTTCAACGGGCTGCTTAACTGCAAATACCACAAATGGTAAAGGGGGCTCTAGACCTCTGGGCGGGGAGGGTGGCAGGGGGCACACAGTGAGCCAGGCTATCGTGACAGCGAAGTGTTGAATGCACAGCCAGAGGGGGAGGGGGTGGGACGACCATAGTCCCTTGCCTGTAAGCCCTTGCTCTCCAGCTCACCCCTAACTCTGGGCTTCTCACATTGTGTTCCCAACAGCCCTTACATCATCGGCACGATGAACCAGGCTACCTCTTCCACCCCCAACCTGCAGCTTCATCATAACTTCAGGTGAGGTACCCTGGCCCCTCATCCAGGTAGAATGGTGGGTGCTCAGCCCTCTCAGAGCATCTGGTGTGGGCTAGGCTTTCTGTTGGGCGTTTCCTCCAGGTTAGCTCATTTAGTTCTCACAGCGACCTTACGTAATTCCATTTACCCATCGGGTTTACAATGAAGAAACAGAGGCTCAGGGAACCTAACATAAGAGCCATACACCAGTCAGAACAGAAGCCTACACCCTGACCTCTGTGACTCTCAGTCACTGGGTCAGTATCAGGAGGCAGTTGAGGCCATGTGTCCTGGCCTCTATTCAGCATGAGCAGTGATGGCCTGTGCCTTTAAATGTCCCCATGTAGCAGGGTCTGTGGAGCTGCCAATTCTATCTATCCTCTGTGAATCCTTCATGGCTGGGCTCCCCTCCAAGGGTAGTTCATCTCCATCAAGATGGTGACACAGCTTGCCCTGGCTTCACTCAGCAACCTCACGGCTCCCCGTGCCTCTTTCTAGGTAGGGGATAGACTTCACCACCTTAGCCTGGACCCTGCACACGTTTTTTCACTGGCCAACACACAAGCCAACCCTCAAGGGTGTACTAAATGTAGCCTCCACTACAGTAGGTATACTCACCTTTCCATTCCCAGACACTCTAGTTTTTGAGGCTTGCCAATCTCGTTGGGCATCCTTGCGACTGAAAGGCATTCCTTGTTTCTCCCAGGTGGGTGCTTTGTGCCAACCACACGGAGCCCGTGAAGGGTTTCCTCGGCCGCTTCCTGAGGAGGAAGCTCATGGAGACGGAGATCAGTGGGCGGGTGCGCAATGCAGAGCTGGTGAAGATCATCAACTGGATCCCGAAGGTCTGGCATCACCTCAACCGCTTCCTGGAGGCCCACAGCTCCTCAGATGTCACCATCGGTAGGTGGGAGGCCAGGCAGGCTGGGGCAAGCTGATGGAAGGATAGCGTAGGCAGTGGTCTTCCAAGAGCCCTGGCTCCCTCATATGTTACCCTCTGGGTCTTGGCCAGGACAGTTCCCAGCAGAG
This sequence comes from Mus musculus, assembly GCF_000001635.26. Lineage (NCBI taxonomy): Eukaryota > Metazoa > Chordata > Mammalia > Rodentia > Muridae > Mus > Mus musculus. Next base: position 49,598,600 of record NC_000073.6, read on the forward strand.
ATGTCTTGCTGTCCTCAGAGATAAAGAAGGGCAGAGGGACACACCTCAAGCCATCAGCCCCACCATTACTTAGAGATTTCAGTATTCCTTTTATGAGGGAAGCTTACAATGGGGAGCCCACCCTGCCCCATTTCAGTTGTGATGTATCTCACTGTGGTCCCCAGGTCCCCGGCTCTTCCTGTCATGTCCCATTGATGTGGATGGTTCCAGAGTGTGGTTCACTGACCTGTGGAACTACTCCATAATCCCCTACCTCCTGGAAGCTGTCAGAGAAGGACTCCAGGTGAGAAGCATGCTCCTTTTGACTTCCTCAGACTTGAGTGCCCCATGCTCTCCTGCGTGGTCTTCCGAATGGCACACGGTGGAAACGACAGCTGCTTGAAAGTCTTGGCTCAGCTGCTCATTAGCACTGTGACTCCCGGGCAAAGCGTTTCACCGTCTCTGCCTTATCGGGAGGGGAGATAACAGCATTACTCTGCCACAGAGAGTTGTAAGGATTAAATGAAACCATGGCCATCAAGCCTCCAGCGTGGGAATGTAAAAGAGATCAAACCAGATACGTGGGTTTGATTTGTTTATCTGTCTTATGTGGTTCAAGTCCTAGATTAGGCCTAAGATCTGGGCCAAGCTTTATCGTTAAAGTTTTTCAAGAGGAGAAAATTGAGGCCCAAAGATCATAAAAGCAAAGCCTCAATGAGGCATCATGGTACACCCCCTAAAATCTTACACTTGGGAAAAAGAGAGGTAGGTTGTAAGTTCAAGGTTGTAGTGGCAGGTTACCTTGTAAGTTCTTACCAAGCACAGGCAAGACTCTGGGTTCTGAGACACTGCAGAGAAATCAAAGCTCAGAGGATCTGGAATTTGAATCTTCACCTTCTGAACTTCATCCCAGGTACTTCGACCTCAAGGCCAGGCAGGATATTGCCTGCCCAGCCTCAGCACCCCTCACAGGTGGTTCTGGCGGGCTCTCCTGGCTGCACATCTCTTGTATCCAGTAGCATCTGGGGAGCCCCCACTGCTGTCACTCAGCTTAGGAGTTACCGAGGAGCTTGGGGTGGCTTGATGGTTGTCTGGAGGACCTACTGCTGCCCCTGTGGCCTCCTTCCTCATACGTTCTCCCACTTGTGTCCTCTTTGCCTCGAGCGGTCCTTCTGATAACCAAAGGGGAATGACCTGAGTCACTTGAGAAAAGCCAGAGGCGACTGAGCGAAGATACCCAAGGTGTCCAAGGAGACAAAGAGGACTCTTGAGCTGACCCCTTGGTCCCCAGTGGCTGGTGGCACCAAGGCCCCTCCCATTTGGAGGTGAACTGAAAGGGAGGTTTCAGGCATAGCTGGGAAGTCACCTATGATTCCTTTGCTCAGGGAGCCATTGCAGAAGGGACTCTTCCTCTTCATCCAGCCAAGAGCAAAGGGCATAGATAGGAGGGGCTTCAAAGTGGCTGCTGCTGAAGGGCCTGCCTGTGACAGGGACCAAGTGGATGTGTCATTCTTAGAGGTCATCTGAAGGACATGTCCTCAGTGTAGAAGCAGTGAAGGGAGACAGCTGGGTTAGGATTGCCTAGTACCACCCTGTCCCAAATCTCCTAGCTCTGCCTGGTAAATTAGTACAGGAGGCGGCCCTGAAGTCTGCTGATTCATAAGGATTGGCCGTGTTTCCTTGTCGGGGTTAAGGTGGAAGTTGGAGGATCTACCAGGCTTTACACCAGGGTCCTGGCACTCCTGCAGCCCTGAGAGAATACAGGGAAGAAAACCCAAGGCCAGCCAAAGCTTTGACCTTAACATAGTTCCCTCAGCAGACCACCATGATTGAGTGAGGGCTGGAGTCCAGAGCAATGTGACAGCTACAGCTACTTTGTGACAATGAGGCCATCCTAGGGTCTCCTGTAACTTACAAGTGTTATAGGTAGCCAGGAAGCAAAGTTTTTTGGTTGGGTTTGCTGGGTTTTTGTTGGTGTTTTTTTGTTTTGTTTTGTTTTTTTTCGAGACAGGGTTTCTCTGTGTAGCCCTGGCTGTCCTGGAACTCACTCTGTAGACCAGGCTGTCCTTGAACTCAGAAATCCGCCTGCCTCTGCCTCCTTAATCCCTTAAGGGCGTGCGCCACCACTGCCCGGTGGTTTTTGTTGTTTTAAGCACAGTGTCTTATATAGCCTAAGCTGGCCTTGAACTCTGTATATAGCCCAGGCTAGCCTTGAATTTCTGATGTTTCTACTTCAAACTCCAGCATGCAGGGATTGTAGACACGTGCTAACACACGTGTTATTTTGCTGTTGTTTGTTTGGTACAGAGTCTCTCTGTGTAGACCAGCCTGGCCTTGAACCCACAGAGATCTGCCTGCCTTTGCCTCCTGAGTTCTGGGATTAAAGGTGTGCACTGCTGTGCCTGGTTTAGTGTTAGGCAGGGTTCTACCTGTGATTTCACTAGATGAGAAAAGTCCTTAATTTTTTAAAAAGCTCATTTCACTTCCCCTCTCTCCTTGGCTCCCTCTGAGGGAAAGCTGAGTGTGTGCCAGGTACCATACGGGGTCCTTCCCTCCTCACCTCTCCCCTGCACAGTGGCCACTAGGGAAGCACACTGTCATTTAGAACATGTGTGCCCTTCCTTAGCCAAGGCTATGAGTTGAGAAGAGGTGGAGACCTCAGAATAGGTTCCAAAGGGGGCTGTCACATGTTAGGAGCCAGAAAGAGGGCTGCCCATGGGGAGACAGGGAAAGAATACAGGGAAGTCATTCTTGCAGGCACCAGCCTTTACCATCAGACTCAGGCAATGCTTGCGTGTGGGCGGGACAGGACATGACAACGCATCGCCCCCTAGTGGAGAGCATGCAGGCGGTAGTATCTTTTTCTGGAATATGTGAATGAAAGTCACCTGTGTGTAAGTCATGCCTAGAAGTGCTTCCTAAATGTGAATGTTGGTGCTGCCGTGCACATCCAGGAGTCCTGTGCTTCCTGTAGGATCAGGAGGTTCGCAGCAGCCCAAATCTTAGTTTCCAGTGTCTTAGCATCATCCTTAATTCCTGAGCCAGTAGTAGACCAGCTTCCTCCTCCCTGGGGAAAGTGATTGTCTGCCTGTCCAGCTGCCCTCCAGAGTCTGCAGAAGAGCCCGGAAGCTGCACAACACTTCCTCTGCTTGCCTTAGACTGACTCACGGCCACCTGGCCTTGACCACATCCTGTGGAATGTAGGAAGGGTTGTAAAAAAGAAAATGTTTTTTGTTCTTACAGCTAATGTTTGCTGCACCTACGAATGCTTACCTTATGACTCAGTCTCAGGTCCCATTCCCCGTTGTCATCAGAAACGCTTGCCAGTGTGTCTGGTGTCTGCAGAGCGGAGCAATTCAGAAGGCCTGGTGTTGGGGGTAGACTGGGGGTGTTAAGGGCAGGTGCTGCAGAAGGACACCCAGAGACCTTTCCTCAGTTACCAAGGTCCTCTGACACCTTCTGCAGTCCCCTGTGCCAGCTTTGGCTTTCCCCTCCAAAAAATGGGAAAAAAAAATCTGACCTATGGGACAATTGTACTGGCCTGGTTTCTGGAAACCCAGTTGTTCTCTGAGCCTATAGTGCAGGGGCTAAGGATGAAGAGCAAGTGTGGACAAAACCACTGGGCCTCAGGAGTGCTAAGGGCATGCTCAGCCTCAGCCTTAGTGGTTCTAAGGCCTTGAGGGACCCCTTGGAAAGGCAGTCTTGTTCCTTCAGAGGGCCCGGTAGGGAGAGGCTTCTAATCTGAATTTGCTTCTTCAGCTGTAACCATCCCCAGCCACTTCTGTGTCCTCTTCACTCCTGATCCACACATGGGTCCACACCCGCCCCTCTCCCAAATCGTTCCTGCTCATACTGAACTGCTTTAGGCTGCTGGACTGAATTCAAGAACCAAGATTGATGAAGGGAGCTGTAGCAGCAAACTAGGCTAGAGGCTAGGCTGGGGTATGGGGGAGACAATGAGCTGACATCTGACAAGATAATGTCATAGGAGGTGCTGAGGTAAAGTGAAGGAGGAAGCCACTAATATAAAGAGATGGGCTTATCTAAGGTGGGGGTAGTGTGGGTGGCATCCTGGATAGAAATCAGATTCTAAGACCTGGAGTAACTCAGGGGACTCGGGGAGAGGGGACCCACCAGAGCGAATGATGAACTTAGGCCAGGCTGACATGGGGAGGTCTGGTGAACAGCCCCGCTCTCAGGCTCCAGTAATATCGTTTCTGCTGATTCAAAGTGGTCCCGTGGGTAAGTAAGAGGGAAAGGCCCCAAGAAGGAAGTTTGAGTCCTGGGTTCTAATCCAGATCTGCCTTCCAACCTTTCACATCAGCAGTGCCGTTAGCTTCTGGTGTCCCATCAGATAAGAGAGAGGGCACCTGTTAAGTAGACGGGCTCTTTTTCAGTTGAGAAACTGTAACTTTCAAAGGTGTGGGTCCATTGGACCAGAGCTGGACCCCGTTATGTATTGGTCTGAGTACTATTTACCTCTTCATTTCCCCTCTGCAGCTTCCAAGAGGTTAGAAGAGGCTCACAGGGAGGTGGTGTCTGGAATTTTCCATCTATGTACCCTGAAGTCACTGTAGAAGCACCTCTTTACAGCCCAGACAACCCTACCCTGCCTTGCCCTGTCTGTGAGCATGCCCTATCATGTCTGCTTTGATGCCAGTGGCCAGAGGGTAGCAGACTTGATCTGCAATGGCTCTTCTGGGGCTCCCCCATCTCTAAGCCATGGGGCGATGCTTCTGTTCGAGTCATCATTGCTGTTCATGGCTGGCCCCTGGCACCCAGGGCACGCAGAGGAAACAGACACGCCAGACCCAGCCTCACAGTGGTCAGAGCCTCGCTGTGAGAAGCCCCCCAGCTTAGGTTTCCATTCTTTAAAGAATACATACATCTCACAAGGCTGTCAGGAACAGTCATTAAGATTACTGCCAGGTCAGGGCCTCAAGGCTTGAGAAAAGAACCCTCGAAGCAGGATATTGTTGGCCTTGTAAAACTAAGAGATGGTATAGCTCGCCCTTTGGGGACTACATCGGTTCCTCTCACTGGCAAGTCTGAGAATCCGGAGCCAGCAAAGATCTCATCACTGTTGCCCGTGCACAGTGTCCTCTCTTAATGTTGTACTTAAAAAGGGACTCACGTGCCCACAGAAGCACTCTGAGAGTCAGATATACTTGAAAAATGGGGGTTCAGGACCTGGGGAGATAGCTCAGCTGTCCGTGTGCGTGTCACACAAGCAGCAAGGAAGAGGACCACAGGTCAGATCGCCAGAACCCATGTAAATTCCCAATAGCTATGGGGTCCCCCTTTTACTTCCATGGTCAAAATATGAGGAAATGAGACCCCCAGAGCATGCTGGCAGGTACACTAGCTGAATCACACAGCTCTGGGTCCAGCTGACCAACTGCCTCAATGAGCACAGTGTGGAAGACACCCAGTAAACTCCCAACATTGACCTCGGGCCTCCACATGCACACTTGTGCACATGTGGACATGCGCACACACAGCACACATGTGCATGAAAAAAAAAGGAGAGAGAAAAAAATACAGGTTTATTTCATCATCAGACCCTTGTCTTGCCATGTTGCTGCCCAGAACCCAATCTCTGAGTGGGCTTAACCCGTGGGATTCTAGAGGTGACTCGGGAAGGTTAGTTAAGAGCCGAGAGTGAGCCCGAGTCTGTTAGACTGAGCACCTAACCCATTGGCTGTGTTTATCCTGGACGATTTCTCTAGTTCATAATGCTATTCAGAATGCTGGTTTAGGAGGTTTTCCATTAAGCTACAGAACTGGGGCAACAAGAGAGAGTCTCGGCCTGCTTCCAGTCTGTACCCGTTTTTGCCTGTTTGCAGCTCTACGGAAGGCGTGCCCCCTGGGAGGACCCCGCCAAGTGGGTAATGGACACCTACCCATGGGCCGCCAGCCCACAGCAGCACGAGTGGCCCCCACTCCTGCAGCTCCGGCCTGAGGACGTGGGTTTCGATGGCTACTCCCTGCCTCGGGAGGGGTCAACAAGCAAGCAGGTGCCCCCCAGCGACACTGAAGGAGATCCACTGGTGAGTTGACAGCACTGAAGGGAGTGGCAGCCATGGGCTGGGTGGGAGGCAAAGCTCTTGGGGTGTGGGAGATTGGCAAAAGCTTGTTGTGGAAGGCTGGACTCACCCCATTGATAGGGACAGGACGTTCCTCTCTGGTATTTTCTTCCATGGTGTGCATTTCCCGTTTAAGGCCTTTAACTTCACTTGAAGTTGTTCTTGTATAAGGTTGAACGTTCGATGTTTTTATTTCCTTCCCCTTTGAATGTCCTCTGCCCCGCTGTTTGTCCTCTGATTTGAGATGGTACCATTGCCATATACTGTCCTAGAGAGTACTAGGGACTTGGCTCCCAAGCCAGACAATGAGAGGTTTTTAAGACCAGGAGACACAAGCAGAAGGCGTGACAGCCCCAACCCAGGTACCCTGGCTAGTGGGATGAGACTGAACCATGCTTTGCTAAGGGACAAGAGAAACTTAAAAAAGAAAAAAAAAAAAAGAGGAAGACAAACAGACAGACCTTGGGTAGCAATGATAAAGCCCCAATCAATTCTAGACTCATGCATAGCAATGCTGCCAAGTTATACCTCACTCAACAAAAAGCCATAGGAGCTTTTTGGAGGAAGGAAGGAAGTGTGCCCAAGTCCCCCCAGATATGGCTGTCAGCCTGCCTGAAACCCGCCCCTCACTTCTATGGCAGCTGCGACAAAAGTCGGACAAAGAGTATTGCTTGCATTGCATAATGGAGGAACACTCTTCAGAAGGGCGGCAGGGCTGGAAGGCAGCCACATCACCTGTTCTAGCCCTCGTGAGGAGCCAGTGGACTAAATAAATGCCAGCAGGTGACCTCGGTAGTCTGCGTCCTGCCAGTCGCTGCTGCAGCACAGCCACCCCGTGTTGAGGCTGTGAATAGGTGCTGACTAAAAGAATTCAACGCTGCTATCCTGCCCAGGGTCTGAAGGGAATGCCGGATCCAGTAGACATTTCTCAAGGCCAAGGTCATGTGGGTCTTACTGAGGCTAGCAAGGTCATTGCGTCATCCGTCCTGAGATCTGGACTGACTGGGGGTATTCGATAGTGAGTAGCCCTCTCTGCTGCAGAGAATTAACTGCTGTATGGCTGCCAGAGGAGGTTAGGAGGTTAGGCTTGGGTTCTTTCTCCACTTGAGGTAAAGGTGGCAGGCAACAGCTCACACTCTGTCTTAGTTAGGGTTTCACGGCTGTGAACAGACACCATGACCAAGGCAACTCTTAGGACAGCATTTAGTTGGGGCTGCCTTACAGGTTTAGAAGCTTAGTCCAGTATCCTCAAGGTGGGAGCTTGACAGCATCTAGGCAGGCATGGTGCAGGAGAAACTGAGAGTTCCACATCTTCATCTGCAGGCTGTTAGGAGAGTACTGACTTCCAGGCAGCTAGGAAGAGGTTCTTAAAGCCCACACCCACAGCGACACACCTACTCCAAGGCCACATCTTCACGTAGTGCCACTCGCTGGGCCAAACATATTCAAAAGCTTGCTCTGCAGCGGGTGGGCTGTTCTTGAGTGGTCAGCACACCATGTCCTTTGCTCCCCAAGAGATCAGCCCTGCGTCTGGTCCACGCACGGGACAAGGGAGGCTCGGGTGCTTTGGTACGTGGTGTGGCGCATATCCCCTGCACCATGATTGCTCCTGGCAAGCTGCTCCTCCCCCTCCCAAAGGCTGTGGCAGTGACTGAGGCCCTTATGCCTCAGATGTCAAGGCTGCTAGCGACAGCCGTGGGGATGGCATTGGTAGGGTTTTCCACTTAACTCACAGTGTGGCAAATATATTAGCTCATCCCAGACCTCCACATGACGGGCAGGAACTATTGAGTTAAGTTTGAGCAGTAAGGAAATGCCACAGAAAAGGACTAAGTAACCTTTCAAGGTCATGGAAGGGTAAGCAGGGAAGCTGGAATCTGAGCCCAGGACTCTTGTGCTCTTGTCTGCAGCCTCTCTGGTAAGCCCTGACCTGCGGGGTGAGTCTGGAGTAGGTGGCGGGGGCTCCAAAGAGGCCAGGGTGGGCTTCCCAGCCAACTGGCAGGCACTCCAACCCCTCTGCTCTCCCCACAGATGAACATGCTGATGAGGTTGCAGGAGGCGGCCAACTACTCCAGCCCCCAGAGCTATGACAGCGACTCCAACAGCAACAGCCACCATGACGACATCCTGGACTCGTCCTTGGAGTCCACTCTGTGATGGAGACTCCCCCACTCTCCCTCGCTCCATCCCACCCCGCATCCTCCACTTCGTTCTGAAGATGACTTCCTGAGCCAGCCCTGGCTGCCACAGCCTTGAAGCCAGAGCAGAGTAGCGGGAGCAGGAACCCCTCCTCGTCCCTTGCTCTCTGCCCTCGCATGAGCAGCCCAGGACCTCCCCTTCCGACAGTGACAACTGTACTAGCCTCTCTTCTACCCTCATCCTCGTTTTTTTTTTTGCCTTGTTGCCGTGACCTCCGTGAGACACTGAAAATACTTCATGGGAAAGGATCCTCACTGTTGAAATATAAAGGGTTTAAATGGAAATTTTAAACGTAAGATTCCACTTGGTGCCCTGAAACCCAACAGCATCCCTCCACATACTACCCCCCAGACAGAAAAGACTAAACTCAACTTGGAAACACAGACAGCAGGGCTTACTCCCAGCACAGACCCCGCCAGTTTGGGTCTGGCCACCAGCACCCCAGAGCCATGCCACCCACCCTCCATGGAAGAATTGGTGCTAACGAGGGCGCCTGCTTGGAGCGCCACCCAGGGACACCCATACATCACATGTCTCTGTTTTCCACATGGTGCTCGCCTTCCCGAGAGGTATTCTGTCTATTCCAGTGCACCCCTCCCCCTGTTCCCGGCCCATCATCCCTCCCACCCACCCCCACCCCCACCCCCATGATCTGTGAGAGCAAGTGAAGATGCAAGAATGTGAGTGAGCAGATGGGGCTAGCAACACAGAAAAGCGCGCCTGTTTCCTTCGTCTGTCTAAATGGTCAGGTTTCTGTCCGCAAACACTGTGTACTGTACAAGTAGTTCTTTGGAGAACTATCAACCCCTGCCTGTGTCTGCCTTTCTTCCTGGTTGATTGTGAAGGCCCCTTTTCCCCAACCCCCACTCCCTTGACCAGAATTAGTCCTTTGGTGAAAGCAAGAACTAAGTAGAGTTTGCCTCCTCCCTCAGCCTGGGTTTTCAGTGTCCACTGTCACAGTTCTGGGCCCTCGACACCTCCTTCCGGGGTTGTGTGGGCATCCATATCCTTTCAGATAGAGGAGGACTAGTTCTCCTCCTGTGGGTGAGCCATGGACCTCGCCTTTCCTTCTTGTCTCTGAGAGCTGAGAACCCCACAGCATCACCTTGGGCACCCCAGACCCCAGTTGCAGGAGGAGTTGACGATGCCCCCTCACCAAAAGCTGGCACTTTCCTCAGATCCAATGTGACACAGCTTAGCCAGGGAGGGGCGGCCACCCTTCCCAGAAACCCGGCCAGCCGTGCCTCCGTCCCGATGAGCCTTGCCTGACCTCTTCGGTGCTGACCGCCCCCATGCAATGCCTTACTGGTTTTGTGCTGACCGTGTCCATTCACATGAGTGTTGTGCCTGCCTGGGGTTGTGTGTGTGTGTGTGTGTGTGTGTGTGTGTGTGTGTGTGTGTGTGTGTGTGTGTGTGTCTTCCCCATCGAAGTAAACAGGGCTATAAGTCATCTATCCATGAAGAGAACACAAGTTGCCGACCTCTCATCTCAGAGAGTCATCTATGTGGATGTATGATTGGGGGGGGGGGAGGGGGAGGGAGGGAGGGAGAGAGAGAGAGAGAGAGAGAGAGAGAGAGAGATGTTTTTTAGGCTCCTATCGGTCTCCAGCCAACAAATTCACTGGACAGTGACCCCACAAGTCCATTCAACCTTGCAAATTTGTACTCTAGGACACACCCCTCAGTGTGCCATGGCTTCAGCACACTGGTGTCCTCTTCACCGTATGGACATCTTTGAGCTCTTTGTGTTTTATAGAAACTTTCCTGGCCCCACCGAGGGTGTCTCTGTTAACGATCAGGGTTTTTAACCTCATCTTTGATGTTCCATTCTTGAACGTTTGTCTTTTTTTTTTTTTTTTTTTTTCTTACCCTAAGAGCTTGGCCCAAAACTGCTCGCTTTCTTTGGAATGGCACTGATTTTCTTCCTCATTGAAAGGAACAAGAATGTGTCCTGCTAACTGGTAACTAGAAACATTTCCGTTCCCTGCTGTAAGCCCAGACCCAGCCTGCCTTTGCTACTAGTGTGGATGTGAGTGTGTCTTCTGTTGTTTTGTTTGTAATAAAAGTTTCAAACCACGTGTCTAGCCTGTGACCAGGGCCAAACCCTGAGCCTTCCAGTGCCCCTGAAGGGTAGCCCTTCTCAGTCTTGTCTCCCAGCAACGGCCGTACACTCTCATACTGTGAATTTGGGAGGTAGGAAAATCGAACCCCTCCTCAACATAGTTTTCTCAGTCACCTTAGGAGTACACCGCACCAACATTGCTTAAAACTGTTTCCTTAGCAACACCCTCTCCCCACTCTCCACGCCCAGATGTCTCTCCCAGCCCACCCAGGATCGCAACAGCAGCCTGTGTACCCATTGCTGCCTGACTTGGTTCTGTAGCCCCAGAGTGCCTCCTGGCTCAGCCACCTTCCCGAAACACTGGGAAGTGGGGCTGTCTGAAAGGCACATTTCCGACTGGGTCATGATTTTCCTTTTAAGTTGCTCGACCTTGGACAAAATGACTTTGTACCCATTTAGAACTCTGTCTGCAATGCTTCCATTTTGCCTTTTTCTATAGATAGGCTACTTTTGAAATCCTATGCAATGCCGCTGCTGAGGTACCAGGGGGAGCCAAAAGTTTTCTTCCCAGGAGGCCAAGAATTCTACAGAAGTCCTTTTAACTTAAGGTTGGGGGTGGGGTGGGAGTGTGACAAGGGCAAGACTCACCCAGATCTTCCTCTGACCTTGGGGACATTTTAAATTTTATTGTTTAATGCTCGACTTTAAAATTCTGTGTGCTCAAATTCCAACCCTGGCAAATCTACTTCAAAAGCAAAAACAGTCCAACTTTGCGGATATCGAATGGGAGGTTTGCTGTTTTGACCTGCTTGTCTCGAGCCGAGCGGTTTATGAAACATGTTCTATAAGATGTACATTTTTTTTTTCATTGTAACATAGAAATTGTAAATATTCGATGAAACTGCTGCATTTTGATGACTTTTTTCTAGCCATTTTTAAAGAGAAAACTAGGAATTGAGTATTTTGTGTACGGTATGTTCCCCACCACACCACCACCACCCCTCCATCCCTCTCCCCCCTCTATTTAATTCTCATTTGTCATCAGGTTTTTGGGTTTGAGAACAATCCGCTGGAGATCTGCCCCATGTCATAGAGAATAAAGCTGATGATTGTACCAGTCTTAAATTATTCATGATCCAATAAACTTAATGCTTATTTATTCATACTGGTGGTTTGGCTTCTCAGTTCTTATGAGACCCGGCTCATGTTGAGTTCACGCCAGGGGGACATTGTTCTACCCCAGAGGCTGTGAAGCTGAGAAACCTCAAACCTGCTTCAGATCCACCCTTGCTGGGAAGTTGTCAGGAGTACCTCTGTCCATTTCTCCTAGAAGTCACCACTGCTCACCGGAGCTTGTTGGAGCAGCAGCCACCACTCTATCACCCTTTAGGAGCCGGAGCACCATCCACGGATGCTGCTCTCTCACGTCCGCCTGGCCCTCCAAATACTCTTAGTCTCTGTTGTTCTTGCCTTTTGGGTTTTGTGGGGTGTTTTGTGTTGCTTGTTTTGAGAGATGGTCTTACATATCCCATGCTGGTCTCAGATTTACTACTTAGCCAGGGATAGCCTCGACCTTCTAATACTCCTGCCTGCATCCTCCTGAATGCCACAGTTACAGGTACACATGGCCATACCTGGTCCTGGATGGAACCCAGCTCTTCCTGCATGCTGTGCAAACATGCTTGCCTGGAGCCCCAGCAGCAAGTTTATGTTTTTTTCCATTGTGCATTCTTGCCAGGCACCTCGGAATCATTACAGGCATGGATGCAGTGAGCCAATCAGGGTCTTCTCCCCTCGGGCACTGCAAATCCAAGTTGCTTTCTGAATCGTGGAAGGTGCTGTCACTGTGCTGTGTTAGGCAATGCTAGGGCTCACTCAGTACTGCCTGTCAGCCTTCCTCTAGTTCTCTTCTCTAGTACCGACATCCTCGGGCAATCCCTACCATTTTACTGTTACAATCAACTTGTGAGATGAGATATTATTGTACCCAAATATCTCTTTCACTGTGGTCACAAATGACAGGAGTTCACTCTTCTGTTTGTTTTGCACAGAGTCTCACTATACGGCTCTGGGCTGGCCTGGAACTTTATCGCGTAGCTCAGGTTGGCATTGAACTCACAGAGAACTGCCTGGCTCTTGTGTCTAAGTTTTGCACCACCACATCCCACTGTTTTACTCTTTTTTTTAATGGATAACTAGCATTCAACTGTCTATATACAGAGTTTCCCCATCTGCTCACCTATGGGCTGTTGTCTTAGTTGACTCCATAGCATAGCTACTGAGAATGCCAGGTAACATGAACCACCCCTAGCTCTGATAGATCTGTCGTCCAACTAACCCAAAAATGGGCAGCTGTGGATGGGACGTCCAGGAATCCAGTAGTTGCTCAGTCCCACGAGGCTAATTGTTTCAGTTGGTCTTCTGTAGATGTAGGTTCTAACAAATGTGCTGGCAAGTAAGTGCAAGCAAATGAAGAATAGTGAGTCTTCCTTCTTCCAATGTCCTTAGATAGGCCTCCAGCAGAAGATGTGGCCCAGATTAAAGGTGTGTACCTCCTTGCCTGGATCTGGGACTTGCTTTGAGCCAGGGTGACCTTTAATTTAGAGATCTGATTGGCTCAGGCTCCTGGGATTAAAGGCATGTACTACCTTGCCTGGGCCTAAGCTTTTCATGGCCACTATGCCTCAAGATCTCCATGCCAAGATCCAGGTCAGAAACTTGTGTCTTCCAGCTGCAAGATCAGGAGATCACTGGTGAGCCCTCCAATTCTGGACTGTAGTTCATTCCAGATATAGTCAAGTTGACAATCAGGAATAGCCATTATAGCCACTGAGCCGTGTCTCCAGCCCATTTGAATGTTTTGAGAAACCTCTGTAGTGTTCTCATAGCTGTACTATATACATTCCCATTGACACTATATGAACTCCCCTTCTCCATAGTTCACTGGCATTTTATAATTTTGTCTTTTCGATAGCATCTATGCTAGCCGGGCTCCTGGGTGTTGCTGGCATTCCCTGGACAACCCATCCAGAGGCCAGGGACCTCCCCACTTACCACAGAAAAAGATTTTTGCTGTGTATTCCAAGCTTACAAATTGTCACAAGCTTTCTTCAAAATTCCACATAATTTGCAAAATAACCCCAGACAGGATATGTTTCCTCCCACTTTACACTAGCAATTTAATAAAAAGCAATTCAGAGAAGATTTGTCACGACACCTCAGCTGAAGGGTGGGGGAATGGAAGCTCAGCCAGCTTTCAACTTCAGATCCTGCTGGCCAGGGGCCCAGTGATCTTGGGAGACTTGGTCTGCACTACCATGCTGTTAGCAGACACAGGCATCCGCAGGTGATGTCTCAGCACTCACCTTTAGCAGCCACCACAGAGGATAGAGGTTTAAAGAGTCCTGTGAAACGGATCGATCCTATGCAGCACAGCTGGCTCCAGTATTGATGACTTGAAATTTCCAGGCCATATTGCATGATGGCCTGGCCAGGGGAAGATGGAGAATTCAGATGTTAGCATGGGCAGATTCAATGCGTGTCCAAAAAGAAAGAGGTAGAGGGAAGAGAAGTGATGAGGAGGGTCTGGCTAGATACCTGCAGCCCACAAAGTGCGTGCTAAGTACTGTCCCTGATTGCTATGTGCTGCTTCCTGGTGTGTCTTGGGAAATGGGATTGGCCCACACAGAGCACATGATGGGCTGGGTGACTCTAAAGAAGAAATGATTTAAAGTCACCATGTGCCCAGCACCTCTGACATGCTGTTATATTATTAGATAATATAATTAGATAATATAATGCACATTATATAACTATATTCTTGTTTATTATATGATATATTTAAATTATATTATATAACTATATTATATAATCAATATATTAATATAAATATATAACCACATGTTATATGATATTTATAATATAATAAAGTTATATTATACTATATTATATTATTACCATCACCTTATAGGTGTGAAGTATCCTAAGCAATGTTCAGTAATTTACTCTACAGCAGAAATGGAATTATTTTTTTTGATTTTACTATTTTTATTTTATTTCATCTGTAGGTGTGTTTTGTCTGCATGTTTATCTGTGAACTACCTGTGTTCCTAGACCAGAATAGGGCGTCAAGTCTTCTGGAACTGGAGTTACAGACAGTTGTGAGCTGCCATGTGGGTGTCGGGAATTGAACCGAGGACCTAAGAACAGCCAGTGTTCTTAACCACTAAGCCATCGTCTCAGCTCTCAGAAATGGGATTCTTATTAGCCATACAGTCCGTGCTCTTTCCCATGTGATCTGCTAATCTTGGGTGGTCAGGGGGGCAGGGGAAGGTCATATCACTATCTAACACTATCATGAATCATCCCCAAATTCACCAGCGTAAAGTAACATTTCCTCCGCCCCACCAGGCTGCTGTCTGTGTGTCTTAATATACAAGAGATACTTAAAAGTAAGAATTGTAGGTAGAATCATGTTAAATGGTAAAATATTGAATGTTTCACTTTCAGAGTAGGGGACCTGTAAAAATGCCTCCTGTCCATGTGACAGGGTAAACAGACCTTAGATGTCTTAGTGGGGGATTTACTGCTGTGAACAGGAACTTCTTATGAGGACAACATTTAGCTGGGGCTGGCTTACAGGTCAGAGGTTCAGTCCATTATCATCAAGGCAGGAGCACGGCAGAGCCCAGGCAGACGTGGGACTGGAGGAGCTGAGAGTTCCACCTCTTGTTCTGAAGGCAGCTAGCAGAAGACTGGCTTCCAGGCAGCTAGGATGAGGGTCTTGAAGCCCATGCCCACAGTGTCACACCTACAACAAGGCGTATTATACCTCCTAATAGTGCTACTTCCTGGGTCAAGCATATACAAACAAACCATCACACTAGTTGATTCAGAAAGACACAAGAAAAATGACTGTGGAGGAAGATGGGGGTGGGGGGTGTTTACTCACGGATCGTCCAGACACTCAGATGCTCCAACAAAATTCACAGGTAAGTTATTAGAAATATGTTTAATATATTTGGATATGTAAGATGCTCCTGGAGACTCCTGTGTGGAAGGGTTGGTCCTGAAGGCCATGTCCAGGATCTAGGAAGTGGTTGGACCATGAAGGCTCTGACTTAATTGACAGATCAATCCACTGATTCATTCAAACTGGTGGGGGAGGCAGCAGAAGAGATGGGAGGTGGGGTTTAATGTTTGGGGGGAAACATCTCAATGAGGGTGTCTTTTTAGAGGGCTCATCTTGACCCCTTCTTTTCTGTGCCTACCTCTAGGCCACCATATGGTGAGCTGACCTTCCTCAGGCTCCCTTACCCTTGATGCCCTTCCCAGCCTGCCACAGTGGTGCCAGCTCTCCATGGTCTGAGAGCTTCCCTCAGTCTTATTTCTTTCAGGAAATTTATCACAGCATTAAAAAAAAAAAAGATGTGACAAAAAGTGTTAAAGCCTTAGAAATAAATAAACTCTTGAAAAAGAGTTCCAGAAAGCACATGCTGAGAAACTGGTGGAAACCCAAGGAAGCAGAGGAAAACAATTGTTTGTTTATTTATTTTTGGTTTCTCGAGATAGCTTTTCTCTCTGTGCCCTTGGCTGTCTCGGAACTCATTCTGCAGATCAGGCTGGCCTTGAACTCAGCCATCTTCCCGCCTCTGCCTCCCAAGTGCTGTGAGTAAAGGCATGTGCCCCCACTGCTCGACTGAATTTAAAACTTTTTGGCACCAAGAAGTGATTTTCTGCAAGTAAAACTCCCGATCCGATGCAATCCCAGGCCGTGTGGTTTTATAGAATGAATGAAGTCTCCCAGGACTCTTCAAAAGTCAAGAAAGCAGAGAGAAGAAGAATGTCCTTGCCAGACAGCAAGACTAAAGTCATGGAGACAATGTCTCATCGGTGCTAGAATGGGTAAATGGTTGGGTATGGTGGCACTTGCACTCAAGAGGCAGGGGCATGCAGATCTTTGAGTTTGAGGCTAACCTGGTCTATAGTATAAGTTCTAGGACAGCCAGGGCTACAGAGAGGAACCCTTTCTTGAAAACCAAAACCAAAAGAAAACAAAAGCTGAACCAATATTTAGAAGGATTAGAAGGTTAGAATAGATAACCCCAACGAACCCAGCACATGTTGTCTTTATTGCTAGGAACTAAATAGTGTCAGCGACTACAGGACCTGAGGAGGAAAAGATACAGCCAAGGACAGTGCCAATGACAGTCACTGGCTCCCATTGTAAAACCTGAAGTTGGCTCAGTGTGCTCACCAGCTTAGGAGGACTCTCCTCTGGGCAGTTGTCAGTCATCATTGGCTTGTGCCCAACAGCCAGAACATAAGTGCATGGGGACAGAAGAGTAGAAAGAAGGGACACACCCCTCCACCACTGCAATACCCACCTGCGGCACTGGGTGCTCAAGGCTCTGGGAAATTCACAGTGATGGTCCCTAGACTTTGTGTCCCAGTAGAGGAGTCAAAAGAGGTGATGCCAGGCTTCTCCACTGAGTTCTTCACCTGTCACCTCACAGGACTGCTGGTTTCAGCAGAGCAGCATGCTGGAAAGAGTCACAAGGTTGCAGGGCCAGTGATCCTGGTTATGACAAGATGGTGCAGCTGCTGCATAAAGGGTTCAGGAGCAGGATGTCGGCAACATGGACTCTGGCTGTCTGTCCATGTTTATTGATGGCTGTGAATGGAAATTTGCAAGGTTCATGGCCCATAGGGGCAGGGGCAGGGGCAGGGGTAGAAGCAGTCACTTAGGCCCTTCCAGAAGGAACATCTGGGCCAATCTTCTGGTGAAGCACAGAGTGTGAGTGATAATTTCATGCCACTCCCATAAGCCTCAACTGCCTGCCTTCAAGTATGGCAGAGCTAGCACATCTGTGTCACAGCCTTGAGGACTCCGACATCCTCCCTCGGTCTTTCTTGTCCTCACTACTCTGATTCCTTGGCCTGTATAGTCTCTGTAGGTGTCCCAGATGTTGGCAGAAATGGGCCATACTGCATTGCCACTGGGGTTCATGGCGGAGCTGGAGAACCCCCTGACAAGGTAGCGGTAGATATAACCATGCTGTGAGTGGCAGGTTGATCCTGGCTTCTCTGAAGCTTAGCTTATCAGGCGGGGTGAGGGCAGAGGATAGAGAACAAGCATGCATTGCTGGCCCCTGCACTGCTTGTTCTTTAGAGGCACGCAGCCTCCTCCCACTGTCATCCCTGGGTGTCTCTAACAAAATTCCTGGCTGGTCACTACTGGCCTAAGAAACAGGGCAGAATCCCAGCCTTCAGCCCAGGGATGAATTAGAATGTTCTGGGAGGGACAGGCATGGTAGCAAACGCCTGTAGTCAGGAGAGGAGGAGTGGGAGTGAGGCCCAGCCCAGCCTGGGATGCGTAGAGACCATATGGGGGGTGAAGGGATGGGGGTAGAACCCATGTGCTGGAGTAGGGCCCAGGTCTCCCAGCTAGAATATTTTGAAACTTCCATTTAGGGGTCGCCCTGTCTACTACCTCCATGTGACCAGCAGAGGGCAGCAAAGCCCAAGCAAAGTTAGTCCCATCTGCAACTGCTCTCTTTTCCTCCCTCCCTCTCTTCCATTCCACCTTCTCCCTCTCTGAATTCTTCTTTCTGAGTCCCCCCCCCCCCCCCCGCCAAATCCCCGTCTTCCCTCTCTGAGAGTCTCTCGGTGCCTTCGCTCTTCTGTTTTCCCTCTCCAGGTTCTGTCCATGGGTCTCCCCTTCCTATGTGTTCCCCCCATCTCCACCAGGGGTATGTAGTGTATAAAGGGCAGGAGACAGAACTAACAGGCATTCAAACTAATGGGCGCTCGCGGAATCTTAAGCTACAACCTACCTTCTGTGGCTGCAGTAAGATGAAGCTGACTGGCCTCGAGAAAAAGAAAGGACGTTAGCATGGTGTCCCCAGGCAGGACTAGAGAAAGGATTTGTTCCTGGGTCGATGACCTGGCTCCAAAAAAACCCCGGAGTCTGACTACCATGTCAAACATACCACATTAGCTGCCACGGCAGTACTCATTGCCAAGGCCCCTTTGAGCAGTTGAGATCGGAGACATTATTACACTAAAGAGGGAAGACTGGTGTTCACAAAGGGAAGAAAATTATACAAGCAAGTCCTGAGGCAAGACAAGATCCGGGGTGTCCTGAGGACCCGTGGGCACAGTTAGGTACAGAGGCTACAACATTGCTGGCACGCAGCTCTCCTACTTGCAGGCTAAGTCCCTGAGCAGATACAGCTGCTCCATGAGTCTCAGCTAGCTCTTTTGTAAAGGTCAGAAGAGCCCGGTTTCCTCTAGTAGATGCTATAAGTGTCCCCTTGCAGCGCCTACCATCCCTCTTTCTAACAGCTTGACTGTGTGCAGGAGTCCACCCCTCCCAGTGATGACCCTGGACCTAGCCTGCCTTCTTGACATAGTCCTGAAGGTGGAGCTGGAAGATGGGGAAGGGCTGTCTCACTGGCTCTCCTTGAATTGCTGACATTGGCCACAGGATCGCAGCCTCCCTCTACACTTCTAGTGAAAGAATATCCCACTAGGACTCCACCTGAGCAGGTCCTCTACCTGAGTAAGATGTCACCATGGAGACTCCTTGAAATTTGCTGGTGGTAGTACCCAGCATGAAGTAAGCCTAGGACCAATGGGAGCCATTGGCTTTTCTGTTGACCACAGAGGCCATAACCAAGGCTGGTGACTATAGCCAGGCAAGGTAGTGTGTGCTGGCCATGACTTGCAAAACCTGGGACCTACAGCCAGTCACTGGAGCTTAAATACTAGGTCAGCTTGATGCTAAGTATGTGGGCATATGGGCAAGTCACTTAACACTTCAGAGGCTATAGTCTGCATATCGCATCACTCTACACAGTGATAGAACTGTTTCTTATAGGTCTGACCATTGTGTGACTCCCTGAGAACAGTATGTGCTGTGTGAGACACTTGCAGACGTTAGCTGTAGTCACGATCTCTTTTGTATCTAAAGGTTGCTGAGGAGATGGGGATATGGGCTTATGTAACTTACATGAAGCTTGGATTTGATCCAAAGCACCCATAAAAGGGGGGCATTGTGGCACATACCTCTATTCCCCGGACTTGGTAAGTAGAGGCAGACAGATCACAAGGTCAAGGTCATTGTTGGCCAAATAGTGAGTTGAAGGCCAGCATGGACTACATAAGACCCTGCTTCAAAAATAAAAATGGCAAACTCAGATTGCCAAGTGTCTTTATGAGCCGCCTCCTCTGCCCCAAAGTCAAAATCAGTTTTGATGAACTTCCTCTTGTACCTCGTCTCAGGTGTGGGCATTTAAACAGGCAGTACCTTCTCTGATTACAGAGGTATAGCTTGCGCAGAGTAGGTCTTCAACAAACAACTTATAGGAGTACCAAACATCAGGCCTGAGACACCAGCAGAAGGAAGAGGTTATGTTTTTGGTTTTCGTCATTTGGGATTTTGTTTTTGCTGTTTTGTTGTTGTTGTTGTTGTAGCTAAAATCCATTCCTGTCTTTGTTCTTGTTCTGTTTGCCTGTGTGAGTGGTGACCACTCTGAGTGAGTGGTGACCACCTGTGTGGCTGTGAGCATGCATGGGATGTGTGAGATGGAACTGTGTCCCAGAACTTTTTCTACATGCCCAACCATACGCATAGCATGGACACACGCACGCACACACACACACCTATTCTCGTGACTAGCGCTCACTGTAGCCTTCTGGGTGCCTGCTGGGTCATCTACTCACCCATCCTCATCCCCTCGACTCTAGTCTGAGTTACTAATCGGTTTTTATCAGCTATGTCTTCCTTCAGATTTAAGAAAGGCAAAGCCAAGCTAGGAGCCTCCTTTGGCACCTGTCTTCCAGTTGGTTTCATCACCCAGCCCTTCTCAGAGCCAGTCTGCTCAAAAAACTTGTCTGCGGGGCTGGAGAGATGGTTCAGTGGTTAAGAGCACTGATTGCTCTTCTAGAGGTCCTGAGTTCAAATTCCCAGCAACCACGTGGTGGCTCACAACCATCTGTAATGGGATCTGACGCCCTCTCCTGGTGTGTCTGAGGACAGTGATGGTGTACTCAGACACATAAAATAAATGAAATCTAAAAAACAAAAACAAAAACCAAACAAACGGGTGCATTGGATTTCAGATTTATTTTATTATAACCAATAGTAAGAAATACATTTTACAGAACAATTCCACATGTGCATGTGTACACACATATGCATAGTCAGTTTCTTAGCTGGAGTACGTAAGCATACAATCACACAAGTACAGACACATCAGTGCATTGCACACACTATCACAACCCACTGGACATTTATAAACCATGCCACTTGATAACACAATGGGTTTTTTTCCATGTTTATTATATGTGTAGGGTACTTGGCCTACCTGTAAATCTGTGTGTCACATGTGTACAGTACCTGTGGAGGCCAGAAGAAGGTGTTGGATTCCTCGATTGAGGTTATAGATATATGTGAACCACTGTATGGATATCGGGAATTGAACCTGGGTCCTCTGGAAGAGCTGTCCGTGCTCTTAACCTCTGAACTATCTCTCCAGCCTCAGTGAAACCACACAAACAAAATCTCATTCATCTCAGGCCAGCCTCAGAGTTTCTGTGTAACTTATGGTAATGGGAGCACACACTATCACAACTGAATATATAGCTTCAGAGCCTCCTGTCCCAACCTCCCTGTCTTAGTCAGGGTTTCTATTCCTGCACAAACATCATGACCAAGAAGCAAGTTGGAGAGGAAAGGGTTTATTCAGCTTGCACTTCCACATTGCTGTTCATCACCAAAGGAAGTCAGGACTGGAACTCAAGCAGGTCAGAAAGCAGGAGCTGATGCAGAGGCCATGGAGCAATGTTCCTTACTGGCTTGCTTCCCCTGGCTTGCTCAGCCTGCTCTCTTATAGAACCCAAGACTACCAGCCCAGAGATGGTCCCACCCACAAGGGGCCTTTCCCCCTTGATCACTAATTGAGGAAATGCCTTACAGTTGGATCTCATGGAGGCATTTCCTCAACTGAAGCTCCTTTCTCTGTGATAACTCCAGCTGTGTCAAGTTGACACAAAACTAGCCAGTACACTCCCCTAGCATTGGAAGCACACACCCACCACACCCATTCTATACTGGGGATCAAGGCCAGGGTTTTGTGTATGAGGCTAGGATTCTGCCAGCTAAGCTGTATCCTCAGACCACAGTGAAAGTTTCTATTCAATTCTGTGTAACATGTTGTCCTTTAAAAAAAGAAAAGGAAGAAAAAAATTGGTTAATTTTTTTCTTTTTCTTATATTATTTTTTTAGCACTAAACATATTAAATTATATGTGACTATATTAATTAGTATATCAATTTATAGCTAAAACTAATACAATAAACCTATTCAAAGGATAATACAATAAATCCACTCCACCCACCCCCTCCTGCCTGCAATTCCTTGCCTCCTCCTCTAGGGGCAAGATGGGGGCAGGTATCTCTTGTGCACACTTGCCTGGTGTTAAACCTGCACATACTTGCAAGGTGTATGTTAATTTGAGAATGTTTCACATTTTGTTCTATGTAGAGTAGATTGGCACATATGGTGTGGGCTTGGGGTGGGAGCTACGGATTTAAGGGCCATCCTAGTACCCCTTTTCTAACAGAAACATTTTCTTTCCATTCCTCTGAACTCTCGATTACCACGAGTTCACCTCAGCTTTCCTGTGTACTCAAGTTTGTTTCGTGGTATTTCTTCTCTACTCAATACCGTATATCATAAAATCCAAAAGGGCCTTGTAAGGTTCCCAGTAAATTTGTCGTGACTCGTGACTCGCCACCGTAAAGCAGGGCACCTCCATATGCAGTGCTTTGCTCTGAAGGAAGGCTTTACGACAGAGCACCCCCGGCCCTCTCCTGCCTCTCTCACAGAACCAGATCTCCCCCCATAAAGTATAGAGAAGGCCTGAGGGCCCAAGGTCCTTGCCATACCAGGAGGAAAAGTGCTATGTGTGCAGAGGGTCTTTGGCTTTTCACCCCAGGGTCTTTGGCTTTTCATTCCTGAAGACTCCCATGCCATATGAAACTTACACCAGGCACATATCGTGTTTGATAACTGGGCATGTTAGTCACTGCCCTTGTTAGGTCTGGGTGAAGAATCCACCTTCCATCCCAACCTCCTAGCTCGCCTAATTGTCCCTCTTCTCATCCTCATGGCCATCTGAGAAACTGTCATGTCCCCCAAGATGCCCTTTGCTCTGTTCCTGTGATGACAACTCTCTTGGTGCCCAGTGTGGGCGTGTCTGTGAGAGCATTTCTAGAGATTTAACATTGAATGTGGGAGATACCATTTCATGGACTATAGTCTCCGAGAGAGGGGGGTGTAGTATATGCTTAACCCAGGGAGTGGCACTGTTTGGAACTGTGGCCTTCCTGGAGGAGGTGTGTCACTGTAGGCTTGGCCTTTAAGACCCTTGTCTTAGCTTTTTAGAAGCCAGTCTTCCACTAGCCAACTTCAGATGAAGATGTAGAACTCTCAGCTCTGTCTGCACCATGCCTGCCTGGATGCTGCCATGCTCCCTCCTTGATGATAGTAGACTGAACCTCTGAATCTGTGAGCCAGCCCCAATTAAATGTTGTCTTTACAAGAGTTGCCTTGGTCATGGTGTCTGTTCACAGCAGTAAATCTCTAACTAAGAGAGAGAGAGAGAGAGAGAGAGAGAGAGAGAGAGAGAGAGAGAGAGAGGAGAGAAGAAAGTGAGCTGAGCCCTCACACTGGTGCTATCTCTCCCTCCTTCCCCGTGCCTTCCCTGTTATGGTGGCTGATTTCTCAAACTATGAGCCAAAATAACTCCTTCCTTCCTTCCTTCCTTCCTTCCTTCCTTCCTTCCTTCCTTCCTTCCTCCCTCCCTCCCTCCCTCCCTCCCTCCCTCCCTCCCTCCCTCCCTTCCTTCCTTCCTTCCTTCCTTCCTTCCTTCCTTCCTTCAGCTGTTTTTATCAGGTATTTGTGACAGCAATGGGACAGGTAACGCGTATGTCCTCCTATCCCCTTTGTTGGCATCTTCTCTGCCCTACCCAGTCCAGGTGCTTCCATCCCTCTGTTTTCTGTCTTTAAGAACCGTGTGAACAGGGCTGGAGAGATGGCTCAGCGGTTAAGAGCACTGACCGCTCTTCCAAAGGTCCTGAGTTCAATCTCCAGCTACCACATGGTGGCTCACAACCATCTGTAAAGGGATCTAATGCCCTCTTCTGGTGTGTCTGGAAATAGCTGCAGTGTACTCTTAAAAAAAAAATCTTAAAAAAAAAAAACATTTGGATAATACACAACTGACTTACAGAGTAGATAAGCAAAGTAAGTTGCAGCCTTGTGAGGGAGCATGCAGCATCCTCCTGTCTGCCCAGCTCAGCTTCGGAGGACAGCCACGAGTCCCTCTGGCATCCTCTCTTTCCTCCTTCTGAGCAGACTTCTGCACACACCCCTGAGCATGCCGGCTCCTGGCTGAGAAGTGGATATCCGCATGCACCTGCTACGGAGTGTGCCCTTCCCTCCTTCCTGCTCCCACTGTGCACTGGCTGGAAGAGGGCTGTCATCAAGGACCACGAGGTGGGAACTGGGTACTGAGGAAGATGAAGAAGCCTGAGGTGTCCCATGATGCTGGTGGCTTGAAGCCACCACCCTGATGCTGTACTTCACACAGAGTAGAGGCGGGCAGACCTTCACAAACATTACCATTTGGGCTTTTCTTCCACTCAGATCCAGGATTTATTTAACTCAGCCTGTGCATCCTTGCCTTAGGCTCTTTCACCAAAAAGCCCATGTCTGATTTTGTGTTTGCTTTTTGCTAACATCTTCACCCCCCCCCCTTGCCTCCTGCACTCATTCTGACACCTGCTGATTCGGTTTTTAATGCCTCAAGTTCCCCCCACGTCCCTGCCCGTGTACCCATCATTTCTAACAGGTGTCGACTGTCATTCACATCTAATGGTCCCTACAAGTCTTCACCTTTGGAGACTTGGGATACTTTCCTATTACACAGAACAAACTCCAGGCTCCACTCAGGTCTATGATTTGGACTCTCCTGGAGCCTGGCTGTCACGTATCCTGTCTTCTGATGTCTTCCCATCATGTCCCACCCTTCACAGATTTGACATTAAGCAGTGTGGACAGGACATGCACCCTCTGGCCCCTGCAGATGTTACTGAATAAAATGTCCTCTTCCCAAAGATGCTTCCCCACTGCCTCTGTGCACTGCCTTCCCCTTTTAACTCTTCTCTACTCTTAAACTCCATATCACTTGTTCACTTACATGGCTGTTCTGTATCTCCCATGCTTACCTATAGGCTCCCTGTCAGCATGGCTGCTGATAACCTTGGGGGTCCCTCTCCTTTCCCAGCATCTTGAAATAACTCCTTAGTGAGACACACACGGGCTTAGTGTGAAAGATCCTTTGTTGAAATTCCTTCTGCTGCTGATTGGCTGACCTATCTGAGCCTGTCTGGAACATGGACACTGAGATCTGCTCTGATTATCCCATGAGGTTGTAGTAACAACAACAACAACAACAACAACAACAACAACAACTACCACCAAATGTGATACACAGAGTGTGGAAAGAAGATACCCAGAGGCCAGCTGCCTCATGGCCCGCCTGCAGTGGGAGGGATTTTGATGTACAAGTGTGTGCTGATGAGATGAAAAAGAGAGAGAGAGAGAGAGAGAGAGAGAGAGAGGGAGAGAGAGAGAGAGAAGAGGAACAGTTGGAGCACTATGAAGAGAGGTAGAGCTGGAGACTCGAGGGTGGAGAGGAATAGCCCAATGGGAGGCCATGGTGGAGTCCTGGCCTGTGTTGCCACTGAGGATCATATCTGGGTCCGGTGCCATGCAGCAGCAGGGATCTGTGTCAATGTCTGTGGCCCATGTTACCACCAAAGGTCATATGGAAGTCCCTAGTCTGGACTACAGCCTGGAACCACGTTGAAGGCCGCACAAAGTTGGCTGCAGCCCTCAAAAGAGCCTCCCTGTCTCCTGCACCTTGCCTGAGCAGCACAATAGAGCTGGCCCTGCTGTCATGGGTGAGGGTAAGCTGGCTCCGAGGGCCTGAGACCGGGAGAGCCTGCCCTGTCCCTTGCCTGTTGAAGTGGCAACTTTTGGTTTCTTTGGAAAGTCAGTCATGTCAAATGATGTTTTGCTGGGGCTCGTGGGTGAAGGAATGTTTTGCTATAGCAAGCACATGAAAGGACTCATGATCAGAAGGAATATAAACATGACCACATAGACAGTGGGGAGCTTGAACATTGGTTTGCTTTGCTCTGCCTTGCTATTCTTCATTGAAGACATGCATGTTTTGGTTCATCTTACATGGTGTTGCTGAGCTCTGCTTGTGGTGAGGGCATAGAGAGAAACTCACCAAAAAACTGCTTGTGAGGTTCCTGTGGCTTCTTGTTGCTTCCGTGGCCTCGGGCTGGTTGGTGAGCTTTGTTTTCTTCAGGATGGAACTGCCTTTGCTGCTTTGTGTGTGGTATCTTCCTACCGAGAGGAAGGGCGGCTGCTGATTCATGTTCCCTGTTTGCCATTGGACTGAACTGCTGTTATCCTAACAATGAAGATTGGACTTGCTCCCAAAGAACTACTTCTAAACAGGTCTACTTCACCTGGGTCCTAATATCCTTTCTTTTCCAATACCTCTGGTGGGTGGTGGGCTAGAAGAGAGGTTAAAGCATTTAAGAACCTCTATTAAAAATAGGCTGTGAAAAATATATGCCTACAGCCTGCTGCAGCATTGGGTGAGCTAGCCAGAGCAGTGCTGGAGAGCTCTCCCTGATGGTTTGGGTGCAGGAGAGCTGGCAGACTGACCAACTCAGCTACCGTCCAGGCCAAGATCCAGGGCTCTGAGTTGGCCCACCTCAGCATCTAACCCATTGATGATCTGCTGGAGTGTGTGAGGGGGCTGGCTGCCTTACAGATACAAAGCTGCAGGATCTCCATGACACAGGGCAAAAACAGGATATCTGAGAGGAGTCCTGGTAAGGATCGAATATTGACAGAATAGCAGAAGCCAGAGGCTTCAAACCAGACCAATGACTCACTGCAATGAACATTTGCAAGTAAAGATGTATGGGAGGAGTCTATACCTTGGGACTCACTTTGATAAGCTGCAGCTTCCAATACAAGATTTTTTTCTGTTTTATTTTTTTCTCTTTTGTTGGGGAGGTTGCAAAGACAGAGGGCAGATATGAAGGGACAGGGAGATGAGTAGGGTTGGGGTACATGATGTGAAATTCACAAAGAATCAATAAAAAGTTTTTAAAATACTAATCCCAAGTGCTAAGCGATTATTAATCTTCTATTGAGGCAAGGAAAATGTACCCATGTGTAGGAGACCTGCTTTCCTAAATGTGAGTTAACTGGATGTGGTTGCTCACACCTGAAATCTCAGCATGGAGGAGGCTAAGGTAAGATTATGAGTTTGAGGCCAGCCTTGGCTACACAGGTATTTCTGGGTTAGCCTGGGCTACACAGAGGAACCCTGTCTAAACGAAAGCAGGTAAATGATAATAATCTCTGTTCTGAGGCCTGCTCAGTGACCGTACCTTTGGATCTCTCCTGTAACTATGGCTTGAGAGTTTATTTTATTTACTTACTTATTTTTGGCATACAAACCTCAGCATGATTGACATTTAGTCCCTGGGAGCTCTGGGGGTATTGGTTAGTTCATATTGTTGTTCCTCCTATGGGGCTGCAAACACTTTCAGCTCCTTAGGTCCTTTCTCTAGCTCCTTCATTGGGGGCCCTATGCTCTGTCCAATGGATGGCTGAGAGCATCCACCTCTGTATTTGCCAGGCACTGGCAAAACCTCTCAGGAGACAGCAGGGGTAGGGGGAAGGGGATAGGGGATTTTCAGAGGGGGAAAATAGGAAAGGGGAATAACATTTGAAATGTAAATAAAGAAAATGTCTAATAAAAATAGGATAGACGTTAAAATAGCTTATCTAAGTTGCCAAATATGAAAAAATATGAAAATATTGGACTTTTTGAATGTAACTCATATCTAACAATTTTCATACTTGTTTTGTAAGAGTTCTTACTATATGTTATTACTATAAGAGAGAGGGCCTTTTTAAATTTTTTTAATTTTTTATTTTTTTATTATATGTAAGTACATGGTAGCTGTCTTCAGGCAGCACCAGAAGAGGGCATCAGATCTCATTACGGGTGGTTGTGAGCCACCATGTGGTTGCTGGGATTTGAACTTCGGACCTTTGGAAGAGCAGTTGGGTGCTCTTACCCACTGAGCCATCTCACCAGCCCCGAGAGGGCCTTTTTAATTAGATAAAAGGCGGGGAAATGCAGTGAGTTGATCTGATGGTGCTTGTATTCTAGTATTAAATACTGGCTCCTTAGGATGTGGTTGCTCCCAATGAGTAAATTCTCACATACTCAAGTGATACAACGTGTACCTTCTCCTCAATTTAACTGGTCAATAAAAGCCTAGAGACTGTGATTGGGGGGGGGGGGGAGAACAAACCATTGATTATATTTCACATTCGCGAGAAGCATCATTTACATTTTAGGTAGGACCTCTTTGTTCTGATCTGCTGTCAGTTCACTAGTAAAAGCATCTATGTCACCACCGCACACATCCCAGAAGCTCTCGCATTTCCCTGTATTTCTCAGAATAGCGTTCCTCATCCATGTAGAGCTAAACCGAACACTTTTGGCAATTGTTCCACAAGGTCTTCCTCGATGTTGTCATTATTCAGTGGAAGGGAGGTGGGTGAGCCAGAGAAAACCAGGCTGATCTCCAAACTCAACTTCTCATCTGTAAAATGGGATTGAAGACAGCCAGAGTGTGAATCACAGTAAATGATGTGTGCAGGATACTGACAACTGCGTTGTGCCTGAACTATGTTCCTGGAACAAAAATGATAATGGCAGCTTTTCTTTGTGGCTGTGGTGTGTGAGACTGGGAAGGACGAGGAATCAATAAAGATGGTCTTTATTAAGATGAGGTTATTGTTTATAACACAGGCAGGTCTTAGAGGGGCTGGCTGGTGACAGTGGGACATTTGGCAGCCAGTGAGAGTCAGGAGTGCACCCACATTGCTGACTTTCAGGGAGAGTTCTCTTTGCTTTGCTTGAGTGCTTGAGGCAACGAGAGAAGATGTTAATTGCATTTCACATCCTTATAGGCCTAACAGGAAGCAACTTGAGGGAGGAAAGTTCATTTTGACACATACTAGGGAGACACAAGCTCTCTGTGGCAGAGAAGGCAAGGCAGCTAGCGCCTGTCTCAGCAGATCAAATAGCAGAGAGGTGCTCCACTCTGCTTCTTCCTTCTCAACTTCTTACTTAACCCCAGAACCCCCCACCCTCGGACATGGGGTGATGTCACCCACATTCAGAATAGATCTTCCTTCTCAGTCGATCCTCTCTGGAAGTGTCCTCTAGACAAGCTCAGAAGTGTAAAATCCAGTCAGCTGGACAAAGACAATAAAATTAGGGGGTGGGGGAGACCCAGAGGAGATTGTTGGTCTTCTATGTCTGGGGCTGAGGAGAGAGATCTCCGAGTGGGCAGATGGGGGCTCATCAGCATCCAGATCTGCCTGAAGCCAGAGAGATGAGGAGGCCACTAACTGATAGCTCACAAGGAAAGAGGCAGCAAGGACTGAGCAGAGACACCTGGGACAAGGGAGTCAGGAGTCAAGGCTAAGACCGAGTACCTGTCCAGGCAGTGACATAGACAGTGGGTAATGGTATTGGGGGCCCTGGAGGCTAGTCCCCAAGGCCCTTTCCCATTTACCCAGTGGAGCTTTCCAGAGACTATGTGTGGCATCTTCTGACAGTAGCTGATGGGATACATGCTTGTCATAAAAATATATTTGACTTAAATATGGGTATTGTGGCAAAGACCTGGAACCCAGGTTCTGGGAGGTGGAGGAAAGAGGATAGAAGCCAGCCTGGGCTACAGAGTGAGACCTTATCTCAAAACAAAAACAATCACAGCACTCAGGAAGCCAAGCCAAGCATCTAGTGAATTTGAGGCTAGCCTGGTCTATATAATGTGTTTCAGACAAATTAGTGTTACACAGTGAGATCCTGTCTCAAAACACAATAAAAAAAATAACTTCCCCTTATCTAGTATCTTTCTTTTGTTTTTAAGACTTATTTTACGTGGGTTTTACTGTATAATGGTTTGCCTGTGTGTGCACCATAGGCACCTGGTGCCTTCAGAGCCGGAAGAGGGCAGAGCGGAGGGCCCCCTGAGACCGGAGTTACACATCCTTGTGAGCTGCCTTATAGGTTCTGGGAATCAAATCTGGGTCCTCCACAAGAGGAGTAGGTGCTCTGAAGCACCGAGTCATCTCTGTAACCTGGGTTTTCTTTACTAACTTAATTAATCCTTCCATTTATATCAAAGCCTTGTAACTCTCAGGCCCGAGGTTTAGATTCCCGTGAATCTGTCCCTTTGTTTCCTTTTACACAATGGGCACAGAGCACGTTCCTAATGTGTATGAGAGGGGATCAATGACACCAGGTTGAGACGTATGAAGCTGGCTTGGTTCCCTTGTGATGCTCAGTCATTAGAGACACTGAAACAACAACATAAAATAAGCCACATGTATTTCTCAATAAGTAGGGCTCTGTGCATACAGGGCGAGTACACACTTCCGAAAGACCTCTGGGGGGGGGGTATTTCCTTTTTCTTTTCTGGACATTTTTTTAGCACTTATTATTAACACTTAGATCATAGTATGATTTGTTACTATTTTAAAAAATAATTCTGTCTCTTGTGATGCTACTTGCTTTAATTCTATGTTGCCTTTTGATAATATTTGCAGTCATAATTTTGATATTGCTTGTGATGCCTATTCTTGGCTATGATTTTGACTACCTCTGAAATGAATTTACAATCCAAAAATAGAGGGCATACCTGTGAGAGTATTTTTGGGGGGTTGGGGGGGTGACAGTTGGGGGTTGGTTTAAAGTGGGTGGATCCATTTCCAGTCTTGACCTTTGAGGTAGAAAGACACATACCTTTGATTCGGACCTTGAGGCTGGAAGACGCACCTTTAATCTGGGCCACACCTTCTGCTGGAAACCTATACAAGGATGTGGACAAAAGCTTTTGCTGATGCCTGCTTGCTCTCTTCAGCCATCTTCCTGCCTTAGCTGGGATTACACTGATACTTCATGTTAAACATGTCTTTCACCTTCTCTCTCTCTTTTTTCATATGTGTGGTATATATGTATACACATGTGTACAGAGACCTGAGGTCACCATGTCTGCCATTTTTCTTCAATATCTGGTCACTTTATTTACTTACTATTTATTTATTTTTATTTACTTAATTATTTGTTTATTTTCATTTTTTCCGAGACAAGTTTTCTCTGTGTAGCCCTGCCTATCCTGGAACTCACTCTGTAGACCAAGCTGACCTTGAACTCAGACATCTGTCTGCTCTACCTCCTGAGTGCTGGGATTAAAGACATACACCCCCACCACCCAGCAGCTTTATTGAGACAGGCTCCAACACTAAACCTCATGGATATGCTTCAGCTGGCTAACCGACGAGCTTCAGAGCCTCCGTTGCCCCAAGGCTGGGGTTACAGGCATGCACTCTGTGTCTGATCTTTTATGTGGGCTCTGGGGATCCAAACTGAGTGTCTCGTGATTGCTTGAATGACAGGCACATTACTGATCGAGCCATCATCAAAGCTCTGTGTCAACCAAGTCTAGGTATACAACCAAGTAGTGTCATTTACACTGATTGGCATGCAATAGATCTTTAAAACTTTTGGTGTGAAACTGGACTGGGATGGACTGGTTGAGGTTGACAGGGTTCCTCTTTCAGTAGCTTTCACATGCCAATTGCTTTGCAAACCTCATACAATGCAGTCCTAGCATCTGTCACTTTGTAATGACTGTGATTTAGCATAATGCCCTCGAGGTTTATTGGTGCCGAAGCAGCTGACAGAACTCCCTTTTAAAGAGTGGGTAATATTCCATTGCTCTATGTACCATACCATCTAGCAATGCTTGCACTGACAGGCACCTGAGCTGCTACCCTGGCTGCAGTGTATTGCTGTGTTTTGTGTTGTGAGCATGGGGTGTTCGGGGGTCCTTGAACTCCAGCCACTAAACCCTTCCCACATCTGGCCTAAATTAAAACTGTCAGCTAGAACTGCCATGGAGGAAGAAGTCAGCCATTTTTGACCAAATTCTCGTCTCTGAATGTGTGGGCCCCAGTAGAGGAATCCTTTTCTTTCTTTTTTTTTTTTAAAGATTTATTTATTTATTTTATTTATTACATGTAAGTACACTGTAGCTGTCTTCAGACACTCCAGAAGAGGGGGTCAGATCTCATTACGGATGGTTGTGAGCCACCATGTGGTTGCTGGGATTTGAACTTCGGACCTTCGGAAGAGCAGTCGGGTGCTCTTACCCACTGAGCCATCTCACCAGCCCGAGGAATCCTTTTCTCACTGGAACTTGTATAGAAAACTGACCACATGTTGAGGAGATCTGGGAGGCTTCTTGAATTAGGGACATTATTAAAACAAGCACGATTTCTTTTCTCTAAACTCTCAGTATAAACTATCCTGGTCACAAGGTTGGAGCGAGAGCTGAAGAGGTCAGCATGAAGGTTTCTGTTATTGAAGACGAGGAAGAATGGGCTCACATTTCAAACAAGCTGCCTTACCAAAGCTTGGCAACTTCTCTGAATATTGGGGATTTGAGTTCACAAAGAACCTTAGGGTGAGGTGCATGGGACAGAGCCTAGTCTCTCACAGGTCACAAAAGCCCCCTCTGGGATTCCTCTTAGGCAATGGCTAAGAACGCTGCTATGGAAAGGAGGCATCAGGCTGTCGCTTTAAAAAGCTTGCAGACCCTGGAGCCTGGAACTCAGATCTGGGCTCACCAGCTTTCACTGTGGACTAACACTCCAGCTAGAATCAGGTCTTTGCAGAGGGATTGGGACTAGTCTTCAAGCTTTCCAGGTCACTAGAAAAAGTTCCCTCTTCCAGGGGAACGTGCAAACCACTGCAGGCCTGAACAACCCAAGTGCCCTGGACTGACCTCTGTGGTCCATCACGTTGGTCTTGGAGAACACGAGGTTAGTTGCAAGCCCAGGTTCTTGGTACCCTCTTACTGGAAATGTCACTTGTCTATTAGAATATAAGGCTATGTTGTAATAGTTTGTTGTGATGGTTTGAATATGCTCAGCCCAGGCACTGGCACTATTAGAAGGTATGGCCTAGAATAGGTGTGTCACTGTGGGTGTGCGCTTTAAGGTCCTCATCCTAGCTGCCTGGAAGCCAGTCTTCTCCTAACAGCCTTCAGATGGAGATGTGGAACTCTCAGCTCCTCCTGCACTATGCCTGCCTGGATGCTGCCATGCTCCCACCTTGATGATAATGGATTGAACCTCCGAACCTGTAAGCCAGCCCCAATTAAATGGTGTCCTTATAAGAGTTGCCTAGGTCACAGTGCCTGTTCGAAGCAATAAAACCCTAACTAAGATATTTGCCTTCTGGGTACCCACAAGACCAATCCTGGTTCTTTCAGCCATCACGTTTTTGTGACTTAACAATGCCCTTTAGCCATCAAACTCATTCTACTTTTTATTTGGCATTTGTCCATTTGATACATATATACATATATAAAAAGTCTGTACATGGTAAAAAATACAAAATAAGCATTTCCTTATAAATTATGAAGTTACACAGCTACCTTTTAGACTTTAAAGACCATTGCAGAGAAAAATAATGAGAGGGACACAGCCAGCCCTTCATTATGGTCATTCACAATAACCTCAGTATAAAACATCCATACAAAATATAGATACACAGTAGAGCACATCTCAGGTAAGCTGCCCAGACTGCAAAGCTGGGTGAAACGTGTCGGAGAGTCAGACAAGTCCACACCCCAGTGCCAGGAGCTGGCACTCTGAAAAGGCTCCCGTTGGAGTAGCAGAAGGACATCAAGCAGAGCACTGGATACACATGTCTACAGAGAGAAATCGCTTCCTCCCGCCAAAGGAGCATCAAGAAATGAAAAGCTTGCTTGATAGTGCTTTCCCCTTAGACAGGGAGACGGTGCCCTTATTCTCTTTCAGAATCTCCTGTGCTTTCTACTCTCAAGGTGAAAAGACAGGATGGCTGACTGATACCCCCTGCAGAAAGGTGGCCATCCAGGAAGTTAGGGGTCAGAGGCTTGGTGTTTGACAGGACCTGGCTCACAGTAAGCACTGGCAGTGGAACTAGGGACACCCCTCTACACACACCCTGCACGCGGTGTCTAAAATAAATTTGCAATAAATAGATGCAATGTTGCTCTTGTAGAAAAGACCCACGCTCCCGTGGGAAGGGTTGTTTAGAGGTGGCAGCACGGCGCAAGGAAATGTCTCTGGGACAACAGGAAGGGTGATGCCACCCCTGAGAAGGTGGTGGGTCTGTTGTGAGAAGAGGCAGGATCCAGGATCCTGAACAGAGGTGGCCACGTGGGCGTTCCCTCTCCAGTTTCCAATTGCAACAGCCCCAGAGCCGCTGGAGGGGCTCCTAGGACACCGTGATTTCCTCATCCTCCTCGCCCTCCTCATCCTCATCAGAATCAGAGAAGTCTGACGGTTTACCCGGGCTGCTCGAGTGCGCCGGCGAGGCAGGCAGTGGCCCTTCCAGCAAATGTCGCGGGTCTGCGGGCGCGTGGTAGGCCAGGCGGGCACCCGGATTGTCTTCCTCCTCATCCCCAGGTCCCTTCTGGCCTACATCACTAAGGTCTGGATGGGGGTTTAGTTTTGTGGGAAGGGTCTGCTCTCGGCAGCCCCCGCTAGACAGGAGCTCGCGCTCTTTGGAGTTCCGCCATTTCATGCGTCGATTCTGGAACCAGATTTTCACCTGTGAGGGAAGAACCAGAAACAAGTTAGTGTCTGCTCACAATGAGGGGGTGGTGGTGGTGGTGGTGGTGGTGGTGGTGGTGGTGGTGGTGGTTGGGGCAACCCTTAGAAGCCAGGCTTGGGGAACATGTAGGAAGGCGCTGCCCTCAAGGTGATTTCTGTGTTGTTCCCCACCAGCCTTGTAAGCCCTCTTAACTCTTGCTCCTCTGGTCTATCTACCTGCCAGCCCATTCATATTGGATCGAATTCATGCTTCATTCACTCGTCCCCATAGCCATGACCCACCCATCCATCTATCCAATTCATGTGTCCATCCGCCTACCCCATACACACACACACACACACACACACACACACACACACACACACACACACGTACGTACGTATCCATGTACACATCCTCCACCTGCATACACACCTACCCATGCATATGCATCTATCTATTTATCCATATAGCTATCCATGTACCCTTACGTCCATCCATCCTCTCATTCGGCACTTGACTCAGCTGGGCAGGTGGGGGAGTAAGATAGAAGGGTGGGGTGGGGTGGGGTGGAAAAGGAGGCTGCTCTGGGGAAACCTCAAATAACTTGGCCTGGGTTTCCCCAGCTGCTCCGCCAGCCTAAGAGGCACCAGAGAGCCCTTGCAATTGATTGGCAGGGGCTAGCATGGCGTGTGAGGGTGGGGCGGTGGAGGCCGCTCGCACCTGCGAGTCCTTCAAGCCAAGCTTGGAGGCCAGCTTTTTCCGGTCTGGCTTGCTGATGTACTTCTGCTTCTGGAACGTCTTCTCCAGGGCTTTCCGCTGCACGTCAGAGAACACGGCTCTGCGCAGCATGCCCCGGCGAGGCTTGCCGCGAGCAGCCAGCGGCCAGGAGAAGGTCCCAGGGATAGGCACGACGCTGGAGGAAGCTGCGGGGTGAGGGAAGTAGAGAATGAGCCGGGTGTCCTGCAGAGCCGAGCATCCGCCTCTCCCAAGCTGTTTTCACTAGCGTTCTCCCTCCTTTTTCCCCCTCGAGTCCCTTCATCTCTTTAAAACACTCCTTTTTCTCCCCGTAGAGAATAGACGGAGAACCTACAACCTGTCTGAGTGAAAGGCGCTTTCCGCACAAATAACTTTCGCTTTCAACCGTGCAAACCCGGATTAGGAAAAAACCCACGAAAACAGCAGCCACAATTGCCTTTTGCTTACCCGCCCCCCCACTTCCATTCAATGGTCTTACAGAAACAGTCCGCACCAAACAGCTTAAATAGCAACAGAATAAAATAAATTACAGAAATGAAAATAATCCCACAGAGACCACTCAGCACACCTCCACTTTCCCCCCCCCCCAAGACCCACGGACACGCAATCACCTTGGTGCTGTCAGTACCTTTTAAGACAAGGCACTTTGCTGGTTTGGCAGACAGAAAAAAGTCTGTTTTGGCTTAAAAAAAATCCAGTCATTCATCGTTTTAAAAACTACATATGATTTTTCTGCCTCCCCCACAACGTAAAGAAATCAGCGTGAATACAAGGAAAGTGGCGTCTAATTAGCACATTGACCGCTTCCCACTGGGAATTGGCGCTATGAAAAGGGGGAGAGTTTCGCTTTAAGGGAGAGAAAAAGAAAAACAAAAAGAAACAGAGACGCTAACGAAGCGTGAATGGTAATTGTGTAGTAATGAACTAACCGCAAAAGGCTATGGACAAGCAGCGAGAGCCATATATTACCGGGACAAAAGAGGTTTACACTCAGGCTAAACACAACTGCAGGCGGAGACGATTGGGAGAGCGGTGATGGCAGAGGCTTCTCTACCCCCAATCTTTCACATTAAATGGACACGAAAAGCTATTTATAAAGCTCGGGTTGTTTTTGTTAGACCATTGAGACCCGGGAGAAAGGAGCAAATTCCATTGTCGGCAAAAGCCTGAATGGTGGTGGAAGAGAGTTTCTTCTCTCAAAAAAAAAAAAAAAAAAAAAAAAAAAAAAGCGTCGCTAGTTTCTTTTGCTGATGTTGGGAGTGCTGTCCTGGTCTTGCCCTGCCCCCACCCACTGCACTTTGGCTCTGGTCCCTTCTTGTCTAGGGGGCTTCCCTGCTTTTTAAAGCAGCTTTAAAGTGTTCGAGGCAATGCTTGAACACTCGTAGTTCTCAGCATGAAAACTCTTGAGGGTGCTTCTTCGCCTGTAGACTAGGACCCATAGCGGGATTCTGTCAACTGTTTCCTTTTTACAGAAAGAGCCCACCGGCAT
Organism: Mus musculus; assembly: GCF_000001635.26. Classification (NCBI taxonomy): domain Eukaryota; kingdom Metazoa; phylum Chordata; class Mammalia; order Rodentia; family Muridae; genus Mus; species Mus musculus. The sequence goes on from NC_000073.6 coordinate 49,635,014, forward strand.
GATATAGGGTTGGGAAATCAAATTGGCAAGATAAGGTTGGGGTCGCGGGAGGATCTAGACTTCCTACCCTTAGGTAACCCCCAAGCATCGCACACAAGAGGGCACCCCATGCGGTCTTGTGGAGGGAAAAAAAAGCAGCCCTGAATGAATGTTAACAGGAAATTAGCTGCGGCTGGTAGGTGTTTTTCGGCGGCGTGGAGGGGCGAGGGCCGGTCTGCGTGTGGCTGCCGGAGGAGCTGGCCAATTGGTCACGGTGCTGAGACCTTTGTGGCGAATGGTGGCCAAGTGCACCAACTCTGTGGGAAACGGCGGCATGAAGGGATGCCAACAGCTCCTCGCCGGGAAGGGAACCGCCTCAAATGTGGACCATGACAATTCTTGCTAATTTGTAGAGCAGGGAATTGGTGCATAGTGTCAAGCAGTCACTGCTTGTGCTAAATGGGGTATCAAATTGGCGCGACGGATTCGTGAATGTTGTACGCCTCGCAACCTCTGAACCAGAGCGTAACCCCGAGGGGTGGACGGAGAAATACGACTTCGGGGTAGGGAGCGACCGGCCGGGACTGGAACGGGCTGTCCAGCCCGGAGCGGGAAAAACACGAAAGAGACCTACCTGGGAAATAGGAGGATCTGATAAAGGGTTGGAACGAGCCTTCGAAGTATGGAAAGGCGAACGTCTTGGGAGGAGGGCTCTGCAGCAAAGCGGGCGAAGTTTCTGGTAGGGCGAGGGAAGAGAGAGAGAGAGAGAGAGAGAGAGAGAGAGAGAGAGAGAATGAATTTGATCATGTGTTTGAATACTGTGTGGAGCATCGCGTACACGATCTAATTCACACTGCAGCAGGTATCAGAGGCATCTTTTAGAACGTATTCACTAAGTAAAATAAATTTGCGCAGCGTCGTCTCATTTGTGCCCCCATTTCATCACCATTCCAGAGACTTAGGAAAATAGGGAGGGGTGGGGTGGGCTATTGCAGATCTATCCATAATAGTACAAACCAACACAATAAACGTACTTGTTGGGTTTAAAGCAAAAAGTCTCTTTCCTAGTCTTGAGGGCGGGAACGCAGGCACCAAAGCGCGTGCGCTGAGACGCCCGACTAAGGAACTGCACTCACTGGCCCGGGGCTCAAGTTCATTTTGAGGATACTCGTAAGGCCTGAGACTTTTCTTCCCCTTAAAACCTCAGTACCATCGTTTCATAATCAGTAACCTGGCCCTTGAGGTCTGAGTTCCTGCGTGGAAATGTGCACTAACAAGCGCGGAGGAACAAGTTTGTGAAGGATTGAGTGGCTGTCAGGCCGCGGAACGCACGTCGAGGGCACGGCTGTATCTTACCTCTTCTAGGCGCCGAGGAAAGGATGGCATTCACCCCAAACTTCAGAAACGTGGGCTCGCTGGCAGGGGAGAGGGCGGTCTGTGGAGAACTGCCTCGCCGGCTCCCGGACCCAGGAGAGCCCAGGTCTGAGGTCCCCGAGTCGGCGAGGGCTGCAGGGGCCTCTTGACTGGGGGGTGACAGGCTGGCAGCGGGTATGCTGCGGGACAGGTAGGTGGGAGGCCGGCTGATGCGGATCAAATCTTCTACTAGGAAACTAGAGTGGCCGGAAAATGCGGATTGAAGGGACTGGGGCAGTGTTAAGGTGGGCGTGGGTCGCAGGAGGCTAGGGTATCCCGCGGGAGGCGCAAGGAGGCCGGGGAACATCATGGTTAGAGCGGGTCTGGCAGTAGCTCCCTTTCCCTGGGCCGGAGGGCAAGCGCCTGGCTTCCCGCCCCTCCCCCGATGCCCTCTTTGGCTCAGTATCCTGGTAACCGTCCTACTTGGGCGTCTGCGAGTCTTCTGTGGCTCTCCGGTCCAGGAGATGGTTTTATAGTGGCCCGCCCGCTCCAGCTCTTTGAAAACTGACAGCTCTGACAATGAAGTTCAACAAAGTTCTCCACTCGGGCTTCATTCGCGGGAGGCTCCAGGCTCTCTGATTGGTTCAGGGATGCAATTTATGATTGGATTAGTCTTCATAAGCATGGCCCTCACAATGGGGCGGCAACAAAGGCCGGCGCTCATCAACGCTGTGCATCGACGGCCTCTCTGCTATACAGTGAGTCCCCAAAGCTCTCGCTGGAGGTTTTTGTTCTGAAGCAACACCCGGGCTAATTAAATGCCTATTTAGAAGTTTCAGATGACATCTTGCCTCATAGAAAAGGAATTATTTAAAGAACGCACTAAATTTATCTGCGGCCTCCTGCTGAGACTAGAAAATAAATCAATAAATATTCATAGAACTACATCTCCAGGCTATCGGTAAAATAACTCTCCCTTGTGTGTGAGGGGCCGTGTGGAAAATTTCAAGCCCTTAAGTATGAAAACATACCGGTCTCCAGCTATTTCTCACTCAATGGGACTCGTAGAGCAGATGCGAGGGATGGGTTAGAAGTCCCACTCCCACACCCAGGGAGACTTGGAAATATAGAAACTCCGGTGCCATCCGATGACAGTCCGTCAGGGTTGGGAAGATTTGAGGGGTGTTGTTTTGTTTTGTTTTGTTTCCGGAGAATAGTTGAATTCCAAAGTTAGTGGGAAAACTATTTATTTCTAATTCCCAATAACCTGAAAAGAGGAAGAGAGGGAGGGAAGGAGTGAGGGAGCAGGGAGAGGGGAGAGGGAGAGAGAAGAGAGAGGGGGAAAGAGGAGGGAGGGAGGGAGAGAGGGAGAGAGAGAGAGAGAGAGAGAGAAGAGAGAGAGAGAGAGAGAGAGAGAGAGAGAGAGAGAGAGAGAGGAGAGAGAGAGGAGGGAGGGAGGGAGAGAGAGAGAGAGAGAGAGAGAGAGAGAGAGTGTTTTCAGAGAACTTCTTTGGGACTCCGCCCAGAGTGCAAGGCCGTTCACTTGAAGGAGGAAGGAGCCTGGCAGAGCCCTGAACCTAACCGGGCTGGGAATTCCACTTGGGAAGGGCTCAAAACCTTGAGAGCTCCGTTCCTCCGGTAGCTAGCGCAAACCTGTCAGGGTCTCTTTTTCCCAACCTTTAGAAACATTGACGTTCACCACCTAACTCTTTGTTTAAGCCAGAGAGCCCTTGAAAGTTCAGACACAACTCCAGCTATTTCGAGGCGCTTAACTCCTGCACATTTATTTGTGCCAGCTTCTGGGTTCACTGCAAGGGAGCAATGAATAAAAATTACGAGGAAGAACTAAGTTCACACAGGGAAAAGGGTTTCCTAAGTTTAATGTCTCCAACCAAAATCCTGGAGAGCCTCTCTTGGCTTTCGTGTGATGGTGCTGAGGTGGCTCTGAGCCTCCACTGCCCGGTTTCTGGCTCGGCGAGATGACAGATGTGTTAAATGTCCCATTCATTTCTTTAGTGCGATTGAACCCTCCCCCAAGAGAAGTGTGCAGCCCTGCCAGGCTGCCCTGATCCTATTAGCCATGAACTAACTGTCACTTTCAGCTGGTTTTCCTTTTTGCTTTTTAACACAAAGCTTTCTCCAAAAAAAAAAAAAAAAAAAAAATCTTATTAACCAGCCTATTTCTTTCGATGGTTTTGTTCAGGACGTTTTGTGTTGATGATCGCCATGTCGCTGCTTTAACCATTCATGGAAGTGCATCTGCGATTTATATCACATTAAACCAGAAACCGAGCACACTAAAGCTCTCCCTTGATTCAAATTAAAAAGTTATTTAGGGCCAGACTCTGGGGGTGAATTCATGCTTGAAGACTGGTGAAACTGCAGAGTTTCTGAACCCAGGACTGTTCCTGTGTTAGGAGGAAAAGCCTTCTAGAATGACCAGATCAAAAAAGTGGCCATTTAAATATAGACGTGGCACGGCAGGATTGTGTACGTGCAAGATCTGTTGGGGGAGTTTTGAAAGTTCTTTTTAAAAGTTCTTCAGCAAAATAGACTAAAACCCCCTTTTCTTCCTCTCCTCCTTCTCTCCCCCTTTTCTTTATTTCCTGTTTTTCCTCCCCAAACTCCTCCTCTCCTCCCTCCCTCCCACGCCCTTCTTATTCCCTACCCCTTTCCTTTACCGGCTCACTTCCCCCAACCCCCAGCCCCATCAGCACATCCGAGGTAGCTCGAAGTTCTGAAGATCCTTGCGACTATAGGTGCGGGAATTTCTATCCATCCGGTACTTCCTCCTCTTCGGATGAGCGGAGTTCAACCTCTACCTTTAGAATTCGCTAGGTTTCTGCCAAGAAAGAAAAGATTAGACAGCACAGTGGGTCTTCCCAGGTCCCGCCTCCCGAGGTTACTTCCGTGGAGGTGTGGTTTCTGCAGCCCTGGAAGGCTAGCTACCCTCCTCATCCTCCGGCAGTTTTGCTCTCCACAATCCAAACGTATCTAAAGCTCTGTTTTTACGAGGCCACCTTGACTCACTATAAGGTAGGTCTACCCGTTCATGATCCACATAGACCCTTTCCACTGGTGGCAAAGAGCGAAAGTGAGGGTTCGCGGAGGTGGGGGAAGCAAGGCTGGCCGCCATTGAAAGAACAAAATTAAATCCTAAGGGAGGAAAAAACAAAACAAAATAAAACAAAAGCCAGGAACGGATCTTACTTTAAAGTGATTTCTGAACGCGCCTTTTCAAACTCGTGGCCACCGAGGGCCACGCGCATGGCGGCCGCGCCTAAGTCCTGTGACTAATTCCATTTGACCTGAGCTTGAGGGGTTTTGTGAGTCCTGACATTCACTGTAAAGTCGTCGTTATCTTTAAGTTTATGTCGGAGAAAACATTCCCATTCTTAAACCGCACTTCAGCTTTCTGCCTTTCTCTTTCCAGGGAAGAAGGTGCACACCTTTAATCCTGGCATCCAATTGGTAAAGGCAAGAGGATCTCTGAGAGTTCGAGACCAGCCTACTCTAGGCAGTGAGTTCCAGGCTGGCCAAGTCTGCAAAGTAAGACCCTGTCTCAAAAAGCAAAACCAAAGAAAAAAGATAAGAGGAGACTCGGGCTAGGGGGTCAGGTCCTACTCTGCTTTGCAGCACCAGGCTGCTGCAGATCCAGCCCCAGCCCCAGGCCCTAGCCAGAGAAGCTGAGTGTCCCTTTTGGTTAGGCAAGTAAGTGCCTTTAGGACCTCCTGGCTCTCAACAGACCTCTCCAGCCGGGGAGTGTCTAGACTAAGGAAACTTGGGCCACCTGGCGAGGAGCTTCACAGCTCTCAGGGAATGAAAGTGGTGCCAGCTTCAGGGTTGCAGGATGCTAAGGCTGCCTTTTGCAAGCTGCAAACCCACAGGCTTTGGTCCTCCGCACCGCACTGGAACATGGAGAAAGTACACTAGAAGAGGCGGGCAGTTCCCTGAGTAGGAGGCTACAGGGACTTGCACCCACCCATCCCCACCCCCAACCCCAGGCTTCTCCCGGTCGGGAGGAGAATGCTGTCTGGACTGGCAACGGAGGAGTGCTCCAGGCACAGCCAGAAAGCGTTTCTACAGCTCCAGCCTCTATTAAGATAACGCTAAGGGGCTCACCTTTAGAATAGGCCCAAGGAGCTACCAGCGGCCCCAACCGTTTCTAGCACGCCCCCCTTCCTTTCACACTCGCTCCCCTCTTTTTCCTAGAAAATCCTCCTATTGTGCCAATCAAGCAGATGGTTTCTAGAAAATATAGCTTGGCCTCGCTGACCGAAACTAATTTTAACTAGCTTTCCAGGCCTGCAACGTTTGTTTTGCTCTTACAAAATAGCTCCCAAAACAGCTGGCAAGGGTGAATTAAACCCATTAAAGACACGTTTATAAGAAATTATATTCACATAGATTGCCTGAACCCCCTTGTGCAGCCTAAGAGAGAGGAGTGTTATTTAAATGAAAATGTCGCCAAAGGCTCCCCTCCTTCTCATAGCCTGAAAGTCTCAAAACATTTTACTAAATAGATTAACTTGACCATTGTCTCCCATCACATTGATCAGCTTCATTAAGTGAATAGCTGAACAAATATATTAGGCATGCATGAAAAGCTCTTTTTCCAAGGCCCTTATTGTATCCTCAGCCCTGACAGGTGGTTAACTGTGTGTTGTGTTTTTTTGTGTTTTCTTTTCTTTTTCCTTTTAATTTTTTTTTTAATTCAAAGAAAAAGGCTCTCTGTAGGGCAGCCCAGTGCAGTGGTACTGGCTTGGTAGTCCCCCTGAGCCCCCCCCTCCTTCCCAGGGATGCAAAGCCCTAGAGTGCTAGGCAGTACATCAGAGCCCACTGGAAATGATCAAAATTAAACCTTGGTGAGCCGAGGCTTCAGTGCCTTTCTATCACCTCCCCCATCCCCCCACCACCTTATCTGAGAAATTAAGTTCAAAGTTTACACTCTTAGTCTTGAAGATAAACTCCCTTCTCTTTTCCTCGATTGCCTAATTCTAATCTTTGAATTTAAAAATAGTCTCTCTCTCTCTCTCTTTCTCTCTCTCTCTCTCTCTCTCTCTCTCTCTCTCTCTCTCTCTCTGTGTGTGTGTGTGTGTGTGTGTAAGTCAGAGGACAACTGGCAGGAGTTGGTTCTGTCCTACCAGATGGGTGGGTCCTGAGAATTGAAGTCAGGGTATCTGGCTTGGGGGCAAGCGCCTTACCAGCCCAGTTCTTGCCTTTTAACTCATGTTTGCATGAGTTCGCTTATGGTGTGTCTGTAAAGAAAGTCCTCTTCCCCCGAGCCTCAGTGGATCCATGGGTGAGATAAAAGGTTGTTTCATAGAGCTCTTAAAAAAAAAAAAAAAAAAAAAAAAAAAACTTTCCACTTTGAGCTTCTTGGAATGGAAAACACTCCTGCTGTTGCCACAGCTGCCTCTGGGGCCCCAATAGCTGAGCCTTTGGGCCTAGAATGAATGCCAGAAAGAAGTATTTCAGGAAGAGGGAAGCAAGACCTGTTGGGGGCCTGTACATTGGCCAGCGAGGACAGGGTTGTCCAAGCCTACATTTTGCTCTCCCCACTCCCAGGTCTCAGAGATGAACAAACCCTCAGGTTCTATCCTGACCCTTTCTGCCCCATTGAAGCTACTCTTAGGCCCTCCCTCCACCAGGAGGTATTGCCTGGACACCAGTGGAAGAAAGGAGGGTCTCCTCCTTAGCCACCATCCTTGTCATGAGCCTCAGTTGCTTCATTCACGCTGCAGCTTCATTCTTTCCAAGTCTCCCCCCCCCCCCCGCTCCCCCTTTCTTATCCCAAATTCGACCTATTGATTTTCTGTCTCTTCCTCATTCAGAGAGGCTTAGGTGAAGGTGAAGTTGGCTGGGTGAAAAGGCTGCCCTTCCTTACCAAAATGGCTGCTTTTGTCCACAGACAGATATCTGTTCACCCTTCTCTGATCTCCCAGGACCCAGGTGTGGACCAGCTGCTCCTTTTGCACCCCAGCAGAGGTCATCCTGGGGGAACTGGTATCTTGGGTACAGATCCTGGAGACCACTCCGCCCTTCCTGGAAGACAGTTTTGTTCATGCTCCATATAAGAAGTCTATGTCCTATGTTGTGGGGTCTACAGCAACCTGGCTCTTGGCCAGTTGCCATGTTAATATTAAACCAGTTCTGGAGATTTGAGGTATGGCTCAGCAGTTAAGAGAGTATGCTGCCCTTGCTGAGGACCAGAGTTCTATTCCTAGCACCCACATCAGGTGGCACACAACTGTCTGTAACTCCAGCTCCAGCGTAATCTGATGCCCTCTTCCAGCCTTCTCAGGTACCTGCATAAGCAGGGCATACGCTCGCATAAACACACGGACACATTTTTAAAATATATTTTTTAAAGTTACTTTTGTCCAACATTTAAGAGCCTTCAAGGGAAAAAGTGTTTGTCTCTGACCTGAGACTCTTTCCTTACCTCCTTCCTCCTACTCTTTAATGTTCAACAAGGAAAATATAGAAGGAAGCCCTGGGAGTGGTTACATACAACTATAATAGCAGTACTGGAGACACACTGGGGCCAGGAGAATTGCGAGTTGGGAGCTAGGCTGAGCTACAGAATGAATTCCTATTTAAAAAGCAAACAGAGAAACAAACAAACAAGAAAAGTCATGGGCCTAAGGGAAAAGTTAATATGATTAGTTGGCTAATTAATATTATTAGTCGCTGAAAGGAACAAAGTAATAGAATGACTCCTGAAGATATACTGCTATAGCCATAGACCAGTGCCTCACCCAGTCTTCATTGGAGAAGCTTTCTCTTGCAGTAGGTGGGAGTTAATATAAAGACCCATAACTGTACAAGGTGCAGAAAATGAGAGACTTTGGTGTACTCAGTCCTAAACGGCATGTCTTCATCAAGGCCCTTCCCTCAAGGCGTAGGCATCTACGTACAGGAGGAGGCAGAAAGACCGTAAGAGCCGGAGGTGATGGATAACTCCAAGGAAACAGACACAACAGGACTGATGCACAGATGAACACACAGAGTCGAGAGCAACACACACCAGACCTATACCCGTTCAAGCCAGACTAGATCTCAGAGGGGACGTGGACATGGAATCCAACTTCCAGCAAGAAACTATGTGTAACTAACTGATAGCTGCTGGCAAAGGGAAGATTCATTTTCTCTAGTAGAGCATCACTGGTGCATCGACCACATTTCAGGCAGGCCCCATGCCAGGAGTAGATGGCTAATACAAAATGAACGCAAGGATTTGTTTGTTTGTTTGTTTGTTTGTTTGTTTCAGTTTGGTTTTGGATTTTTTTTTTCTTTTGGCCCTATTGGTTGTGTTTTTGTGTTTTTTGAGTTTCTTGTGCTTCTTGGTTTTTGTTTTTCCCATTGTTTGTTTCTAAAAGATAGAAAGAACATAAAGGTTGGGTAGGTAGGAAGATGGGTAGGAGTTGGGGGAGGGAAAAACATTATCAAAATGTAGTATATGAAAAATTTTTTTAAAAAAACAGAACAGAGACAACATAAAAAGAACGATCAACAATGCCTCTCCCCACCTTCCCAGAAATAAAAAGATGAGGAGTCAGTCAGTGAGGTCGTTGTAGAATCAGGATCAGTTAGAAGAAGCTGAAGAGAGTGGTACCCAACTCATGTCTCACAGGAAACACGGGAGTATTGTCTGGTCCAGGCTCCAGTGGGAGGATTAAAGGCAAGGTCACTGGTCCTTCGTATTGTAATGAAAATTAGCTGTCTAATTACTGTCTTCTTAGCAGGTACCCTTGGGAGAAGATCATGGGATGGAAGTGTGGTCAGTAAACATTCTTATTCTTATTGTATCTTATCCTTGGATCCATTCTGGCCATCTGGGACTTTTAGTTGTAGAGGTAAAACCATAGAGGTTTGCAGTTATTACTTAGATGGGTGCTGGTTTCCCATCTCCATCTTAGAGGTTTGCTGAGTTAGTGATGACTGGTCCTTCCCACGTCCCACCAATTTGTCCTTCGGATCCATCCTTTCTCCAGCACCCATGCCTGTGTGTGGACTTCACTTCTTGTGTGCATAAGCCATTGTCTTCTGCTGTGCTGTTCTTAGACGTCATGGATCTTCTCACTGATGCTTACCATGGAGGGTCTGCGTTTCTCCTTTGGTTCTAAAGGACCAGCTTTGCTGAACAGAGTAGTCTTAGTTGCAGTGATTTCATTTCGAGGCATGGGATGTTCAGACATCCTGACCTTTGACATTTCTGCTGACAGGTCTGCTGCTATCCTGGCAGGTTTGTCTTTGCAAATTATTCAGCATATCTCCTGCAGTCCTGGGCATTCTTTCTGTTCTATACTCTTGGCTCTTTAATGGCAGGTGGGGAGAGGTGGGCTAGGGCAGTGGCTCAGCAGTTAAAAGCAGTTAACTGTTCTTCCAGAAGACCTGTGTTTCATTCCCAGTACCCATGTCAGGCAGCTCACAGCCATCTGAAACTCTCAGTTTCAGGTGCATAGGATTCTTCTGGCTTCCAGGCACCTGTACTCACATGTACAAACACACACACACATGCACCCATCATGTGGAGGGGTTATTTTGTGGTTATATCTATTCTAGGTTCTAAACACAGTAAGACTTGGATTCTCTCCTAGTTTACTTTGTTGTTGTGATAAACACTATGACCAAGCCCAAGTTGGGGTCAAAGGTTTCTTTCATCTTGCAGGTCACAGTCCATGGTAGACAAAAAAACCAAGACAGGAGTGGAAGCAGACAACGGGACCATGGACCACGGACAAATGTTGCTTCCGGGCTTACTGTCTGCTATCTTTCTTACACAGCCCAGGACCACCTATGGATGATGTCACCTATAATGGACAGAGCCCTCCCACATTAATCATCAAACAAGACAATTCCTCTCAGACATTGCCACAAGCCGAGTTGATTGGGGCAGTTTTATAAGTGAGGGTTGTCCTTCCCTGGGTGACTCTTAGGTCAGGTCAAGTTGACTATAAAAACTAACCACTACATTCCTTTCTCCAGATTTGGGGAACCCCCATCATTTCTCCACTGTGTAGGCTTTCTGTGCTTTTCTCTGTAACTAAATTTCTTCTTCTACGTCATAGATTTGTTGGTTTGGATTCTTGGCCTTTGGCAGGAGGCCTCGTTTGTGGTCATGATATCTTGGAGCTTTTCTTTCTATCTAAATGAAACAGTTCTTCAACCCTGTCTTCAATGGCTGGTGGTCTTCCTTCAAGCTGGTGGCCTACACATCAATAATGTTGAGCTTTTAATTCAATTGTTGTTGTTTTTAGTTTGTTTCCTAAGTCTCTGGGTTTTTCTAGAATCCTTCTCTTTTGCTGAAACTTCTTTTACAAGGTGTAGCATTTCTCATCGAGACCGTTTAGGACAGAGTCTTACTAGTAGCCAAGGCTGACCTCAAGCTCACACCCCTCCTGCCTCAGCATCCCATGTGTGGGGACTACAGGCAGGCTCCACAGTGCCCAGACTGTCCATACCTAGAGTTGACTCCTTCATTTCATCCATTGGTTCAGTTGAATCCTACAGCCATGTATTTTTCACAACCTCCTTCCCTAAGGGTTCAACCTCCCCTCTAGCCCATCACCCACCAGAGGTCATGGAAGGAAAGGTTGTTAGGATATGGGGGAGGTGGACCTGTTTAGAAATAGTTCTTTGGGGTGATTCCAATCTTTATTGTTCTCAGTCCAGTCCACTAGCAAACACCAAACACGAATCAGCAGTGCAGTGCAGTCCACTTGGTAGACACCACATACAAATCAGCAAGGCAGTTCAATCCAGAAGAAACCACGAGGCTCAGCAATCACCCTAAGTCTATAGAAGTGGCAAGAAGCCACAGGAATGTCATGAGTTCTTTGGTGAGTTTCTCTCTATGAAGTTATCACAAGTGCAGGTTAGCAACATAGTGTAAGGCGAACCAAATCATGAGCATCAGCAGCAAAAAATAGCTAGGTGGAGTAAAGCAATCCAATGCTCCAGCTCACACTGTCTGTGGGGTCACAATTACATTCCTCCTAAACATCACATGTCCTTTCACGTGCTTGCTATAGCAAAAAATCTTTTCCCCTGTGTCTGCTTCAGAAAACATTCTTTCACGTGTCTGCTTTAGCAAAACATTCTTTTACCTGTCTGCCCCCAGGAAGCCATCATTATAACTCGAGTCTCCAAAGAAACCAGAAATGTCCACTTTACAATCTTATCTAAGATGGTTAATCATTTTAAAAAGCTAGACTTTTGAATTCTTTGTCTGATGATATCCTTGGGTTCAGCTATGGAAGAGCTGTTTAGGGGAGCCACTTTGCTTGCTTTCTTCTTCTTCTTCTTCTTCTTCTTCTTCTTCTTCTTCTTCTTCTTCTTCTTCTTCTTCTTCTTCTTCTTCTTCTTCTTCTCCTCCTCCTCCTCCTCCTTCTTCTTCTCATTTCTCCTTTCTAAATGGTGAGTTATGCATTGATTGAGATGGATGTCTGTTTTGATTTATTTGAGTCTTCTTAGTTGGGCAGTCTTATCTTGAGTGCTCACTCTCCAGGATCATTCAGTGAGAAGGAGGCAGATTGTTACAGTCCCACCCTCTGTGGTTGTGGCTTTGGCTTGCCCTCCCCATTGGGGAAGGGTGGGCTGGAGTCACCCTGCTTCTGCCTGAGCAGCCTCTCCTTTCCCCATGTCTTTCAGGTGCCTTGCTGCTCTTCTCTCTGTCTCTTTGGACTGTAGTCTCGTCTATTATTCATTGCTCCCATGTATTGCTGGAGCCACACATCAGAAGCTTTTAATGTGCCACCTCACCCTAGCAACCTCCTGCTGGAGTGACAGCAGTGTGGCCATGTACTATCCCTTCCCTTACACTTCTGCCACTCAGCCCCGGGGGCTTCTTGATTGTGCCAGGTGCTCTCTTCGAAGGCTGCCTTCACATTTGTTCTGCCCTCTGTTTGCTTTCTTCTGTTAAAACTTCTCTTCTGCCAGGCAGTGGTGGTGCACGCCTTTAATCCCAGCACTTGGGAGGAGAGGCAGGCGGATTTCTGAGTTTGAGGCCAGCCTGGTCTACAAAGTGAGTTTCAGGACAGCCAGGGCTACACAGAGAAACCCTGTCTCAAAAAAAAACACAAACAAACAAACAAAAAAATTTCTCTTCTTTCAAACCAGAACCGAAATGCTACGCTCTCACCACTCACTTTCTGTCAACTTGTGTTTTTTTTCATACTTACATTATCTATAAATAAATATTTAATCTATCTATATATGTGATCTATATAGTGTTATGTTGTACTGTGTCCATACCTAAGTCCAGCTGTTTAGTCTTTGTATTCCTTAGATTCGTCAACTGCATCATCTAAAATGAGCCTAATAATAAAAGTTACTCAAGCTGGGTGGTGGTGGCACACACTTTTAATTCCAGCACTCAGGGGGTAGAGGCAGGCAGATCTCTGAGTTTGAGGCCAGCCTAGTCTACAGAAGGAGTTCCAGGACAGCCAGGGCTACACAGAGAAACCCTATCTTGGAAAACCCAAAAATCAAAAAGTGAAAACTTACTCAAAAAGTCTGTGAAGGGCTGGTGGCATGACAATTTGAACTCAATCACAGAACCCACATGGTAGAATGAGACCATGTGGTCTGACTCTTGCCCTCTGACCTCTACACGTATCATACATAACAAATACAGGCATGCACACAATAAATAAATAAATAAATAAATAAATAAATAAATAAAGTAAGTAAGTAAGTAAGTAAGTAAGTAAGTAAGTAAGTAAGTAAGTAAGTTGTTTAAAAGCCTAAAAAATATATTAGTTGGAAAGTGGCTAGACTGTCTAGATCCAAAAGAATGAGTCTGTCTTCCTGGAGGAGCTAAGTAGCCTTTGAAAGCCTTTTGTCGGTTTATTTATTTATTATTGAGTGACAGTATATGTGTACGGAGGACAACTTTCAGGAGTCTTTTCTCCCCTTCCACGATGACTTGAGAATCAAACTCAGGCTGTCAGGCTTGCGCAGTGGTGTTTTGCCATTGAGCCACCTCGTGTCCCCAAATTAAATGTCTCCATTTTTAATTTCCTTTCTAGGATCAGTGAAGAACAGCAGCAGTGACTGAGCTGGATTTCTGAGAAAACTATTCATCTGTTTCTACGCATTATTCATGTAGTATTTTAAATCAGCCTTAGGAGACAGATACCATTACTATGCATAGTCACCCCCAGGGAAGGACATACACTCTTGGAATACTAGAGTTGTAGGGGTCTTTACACTGTATCAGCTTCCTACATAGTTCCAAGTAGGGTTGGCCACAAAAGAGATAGAAACACTTGAAGGGGTGTCCTTTTTTTTGGTCAATGGACTTCCTTGGTTGACATGAGCTAGAAGTGGGCCTGCTGGCCCTCCATCCTCCCCAGCCCCTTTGGCTCCTGGGTCAGGGATGTATGGTTAGCTCCATGAGGAAGGACTTGGGCTTCTGCAAGTGGTTCATCACAATGAAGTCGGAGGTACCAAGGACTGATGTGAGTTTTACCCTATCCCACAGGACGCCTGCTTGTGTCTGTCATTCTTGATCTCCCCCTGCTTTATGCCCATTGTATCTTCCTGTTTCCCTTTGGCCCTCAGGCTAAGCAGGTGACTGTCCTCTGGAGACTTCTTAGCCGATTCCAATAATTATATGCATAAGATTTAGTCCTAGCAATGACACCTCATCTACACTTGTAAGTGATATCCATGAGAGATGAATGTGTGTGGTTGACTTTTTCTACTGCTTTGCCGTAATCTTTATTTAGTTCACCCTGCTCAGCACATTTTCTCTGGAGCACATTGTCATGAGGCTGCAGTAGCTCCAGCCATCACAGCTTTCCATGATGGCATCCAAAGCAGAAAAGCAAGAACAGTGGCAAAGGGAACTTCCTTCCCACCCGAATCTGGTATGAAAATTCTTAATGCCTGGAAGTCCTGCCGGGATTAAGAGTCAAATACACTCCTAAGCTAACACAACAAGGTAGAACTAGCTTTTAAAGTCAAAAGTTCGAACAATGGGATGCTGCACCTTCTGATAGTGACACAAACATTCACTGAGCATGTGCAAAGTCCAAGGTACATGTCTCAGTGCATAGGTATTTATCCACCTCTTCCCCACCATGATCTCAGCAGTGGCAACCTTTGGAGCACCTGCTCTTTCCACAGAAATAGGTATTGGGTACTTGAGATGGTATACTGTAGGGTGATTATCAACATCATGTGCTTCTGTGAAGTGCATGTGAGCAACCCTTCCTCATGATGCTGTCACCAAAACCTATAAATACCCTCAACTGGGTTCTCATGGCTAACCTAAGAACCATCATACGGGGCTGGAGAGATGGCTCAGTGGTTAAGAGCACTGACTGCTCTTCCGAAGGTCCTGAGTTCAAATCCCAGCAACCACATGGTGGCTCACAACCATCCGTAATGTAATGAGATCTGACTCCCTCTTCTGGTGCATCTGAAGACAGCTACAGTGTACTTACATATAATAAATAGATCTTTAAAAAAGAAAAAAAAAGAACCATCATGCTAGAGGGGATAACACTCAACATTTGGGACAATTCTGCTCTGAACAGGCAGGTGACCCAGGAAGATTCCAAGAACAAGACGGTAAAGACAAGAGGTCAGTCTGGGAATTTAGGGAGTTAGGGTCACTTGGGATAACCTGGAAAGTTTGGTCACCAGTGGAAGGAGACAGTATTGGGGTGGGATGAAGGCAGCACCTTCTAGGTGGGTGAACTCAGGCTCCTAGATGTTGCCTTTGAGGGCAGGTCTGAGGAGGGCCAAGGTTGGAAGGAGGTGGAGGGAAGCAACTTGTTTTTATAATTCTTTGAAAATTTCATACAAGTTCACGATGTGTCTTAATCATATTGATCTGCACCACATGTCCATTCCAATCTCATACCCTCCTTTGAAGGTTTTTATTTATTATTTTGAAACAACTGGGGCTAGTTAGTACTGCCCATATGCCCATGGATATGGCATCATCCACTGGGACATAGGTAACTGTCTTAGTTAGGGTTTCATTGCTGTGAAGAGATACCATGACCAAGGCAACTCTTATAAAGGCAAACATTGAGTGAGAGCTGGCTTACACTATCATTATAGCAGGAGGCATGGCAGCATACAGGCAGACATGGTGCTGGAGAAGCTGAGAGTTCCATATCTTGATCAGAAGGCAGGAGGAGACTTGATTCCACAGGCATCCAGGGGGCTCTCTCTTCCCCACTGGGTGGAGCTTGAGCACTAGTAGTCCTCAAAGTCTGCCTGTGCAGTGACAAGTTTCCTCCAACAAGGCGACACCTATTCCAACAAGGCCACACCTCCTAATTGTGCCATTTCCCATGGGCCAAGCATATTCAAACCACCACAGTAACCTACTAATAGCCACTCCCACAAAGGGCTCTCCCTCCAGCTTCAGCCAGCAACTGCCATACCTTCTCTGCTAGGAGTGGGGCCTCCGGAGCCTCTCCCAATCTTTAACCGGCTTGCTTTAGCTCAGAGAGCCAGTGCTGCTGTGCATCTGCATGGGTGCCAGCCTTGTTACCTTCAACCAACAACACTTCGCAGCACTCCTCCATCCTCTGGCTATTTCATTCTTTCTGTTCCTTCTCCCCCTGAGCCTAGAGCAGGAGGGTAATATGGATGTGCCATAAGTGGGCATGCTGTCAAGTGTTTTTCTAAGTATTTGTGTTTTCATACACAGTTTGAAGGTTTTCTCCCCACCCTCGTGGTGTAGTGGTTAGTGCAGATACACAGCACTGTTCAGGGT